>NC_053026.1:63444333-63744333 GCF_003073215.2 Triticum urartu
AAGGTAGATGTTGGGTTGGCGTATTTCGAGATTAGGATTTGTCACTCCGATTGTCGAAGAGGTATCTCTGGGCCCTCTCGGTAATACACATCACATAAGCCTTGCAAGCATTACAACTAATATGTTAGTTGTGAGATGATGTATTACGGAACGAGTAAAGAGACTTGCCGGTAACGAGATTGAACTAGGTATTGGATACCGATGATCGAATCTCGGGCAAGTAACATACCGATGACAAAGGGAACAATGTATGTTGTTATGCGGTCTGACCGATAAAGATCTTCGTAGAATATGTAGGAGCCAATATGGGCATCCAGGTCCCGCTATTGGTTATTGACCGGAGATGTGTCTCGGTCATGTCTACATTGTTCTCGAACCCGTAGGGTCCGCACGCTTAAGGTTACGATGACAGTTATATTATGAGTTTATGCATTTTGATGTACCGAAGGTTGTTCGGAGTCCCGGATGTGATCACGGACATGACGAGGAGTCTCGAAATGGTCGAGACGTAAAGATTGATATATTGGAAGCCTATATTTGGATATAGGAAGTGTTCCGGGTGAAATCGGGATTTTACCGGGTTACCGGGAGGTTACCGGAACCCCCCGGGAATCATATGGGCCTTAGTGGGCCTTAGTGGAAAGATGAAAGGGCTGCCCATAAGGGCTGCGCGCCTCCCCCCTCCCCTAGTCCTATTAGGACTAGGAGAGGTGGCCGGCCACCCCTCTCCCTCTTTCCCCCTTGGGAATCCTAGTTGGAATAGGATTGGGGGGGGAGTCCTACTCCCGGAAGGAGTAGGACTCCTCCTGCGCCCTCCTCCTGGCCGGCGCCCCCCTCCCCCTTGGCTCCTTTATATACTGAGGCAGAGGCACCCCAGAAACACACAAGTTGATCCACGTGATCTATTCCTTAGCTGTGTGCGGTGCCCCCTGCCACCATATTCCTCGATAATACTGTAGCGGAGTTTAGGCGAAGCCCTGCTGCTGTAGTTCATCAAGATCATCACCACGCCGTCGTGCTGACGGAACTCTTCCCCGACACTTTGCTGGATCGGAGTCCGGGGATCGTCATCGAGCTGAACGTGTGCTCGAACTCGGAGGCGCCATAGTTTCGGTGCTTGATCGGTTGGATCGTGAAGACGTACGACTACTTCCTCTATGTCGTGTCAGCGCTTCCGCAGTCGGTCTGCGTTGGGTACATAGACAATACTCTCCCCTCTCGTTGCTATGCATCACATGATCTCGCATGTGCGTAGGAAATTTTTTGAAATTACTATGAAATCCAACAGTGGTATCAGAGCCAGGTTATTTATGTTGATGTTATATGCATGAGTAGAACACAAGTGAGTTGTGGGCGATATACTGCCTACCAGCATGTCATACTTTGGTTTGGCGGCATTGTTGGACGAGACGACCCGGACCAACCTTACGCGTACGCTTACGCGAGAACGGTTCCCCCGACGTGCTTTGCACACAGGTGGCTTGCGGGCGACTGTCTCTCCGACTTTAGTTGAACCAAGTATGGCTACGCCCGGTCCTTGCGAAGGTTAAAACGGAGTCTATTTGACAAACTATCGTTGTGGTTTTGATGCGTAGGTGAGATTGGTTCTTACTTAAGCCCGTAGCAGCCACGTAAAACTTGCAAAAACAAAGTAGAGGACGTCTAACTTGTTTTTGCAGGGCATGTTGTGATGTGATATGGTCAAGGCATGATGCTGAATTTTATTGTATGAGATGATCATGTTTTGTAACCAAGTTATCGGCAACTGGCAGGAGCCATATGGTTGTCGCTTTATTGTATGCAATGCAATCACGATGTAATGCTTTACTTTATTACTAAACGGTAGTGATAGTCGTGGAAGCATAAGATTGGCGAGACGACAACGATGCTACGATGGAGATCAAGGTGTCGCGCCGGTGACGATGGTGATCATGACGGTGCTTCGGAGATGGAGATCACAAGCACAAGATGATGATGGCCATATCATATCACTTAAATTGATTGCATGTGATGTTTATCTTCTTATGCATCTTATCTTGCTTTGATTGACGGTAGCATTATAAGATGATCTCTCACTAAATTATCAAGAAGTGTTCTCCCTGAGTATGCACCGTTGCCAAAGTTCGTCGTGCCCAGACACCACGTGATGATCGGGTGTGATAAGCTCTACGTCCATCTACAACGGGTACAAGCCAGTTTTTGCCCAAGCAGAATACTCAGGTTAAACTTGACGAGCCTAGCATATGCAGATATGGCCTCGGAACACGGAGACCGAAAGGTCGAGCGTGAATCATATAGTAGATATGATCAACATAAACGATGTTCACCATTGAAAACTACTCCATCTCACGTGATGATCGGTTATGGTTTAGTTGATTTGGATCACGTAATCACTTAGAAGATTAGAGGGATGTCTATCTAAGTGGGAGTTCTTTAGTAATATGATTAATTGAACTTAAATTTATCATGAACTTAGTCCCTGATAGTATCTTGCTTGTTTATATTGATTGTAGATAGATGGCTCGTGCTGTTGTTCCGTTGAATTTTAATGCGTTCCTTGAGAAAGCAAAGTTGAAAGATGATGGTAGCAATTACACGGACTGGGTCAGTAACTTGAGGATTATCCTCATTGCTGCTCAGAAGAATTACGTCCTGGAAGCACCGCTGGGTGCCAGGCCTGCTGCTGGAGCAACATCAGATGTTATGAACGTCTGGCAGAGCAAAGCTGATGACTACTCGATAGTTCAGTGTGCCATGCTTTACGGCTTAGAATCGGGACTTCAACGACGTTTTGAACGTCATGGAGCATATGAGATGTTCCAGGAGTTGAAGTTAATATTTCAAGCAAATGCCCGAATTGAGAGATATGAAGTCTCCAATAAGTTCTATAGCTGCAAGATGGAGGAGAACAGTTCTGTCAGTGAGCATATACTCAAAATGTCTGGGGTATAATAATCACTTGATTCAATTGGGAGTTAATCTTCCAGATGATTGCGTCATTGACAGAATTCTCCAATCACTGCCACCAAGCTACAAGAGCTTCGTGATGAACTATAATATGCAAGGGATGAACAAGACTATTCCCGAGCTCTTCGCAATGCTGAAAGCTGCGGAGGTAGAAATCAAGAAGGAGCATCAAGTGTTGATGGTTAACAAGACCACTAGTTTCAAGAAAAAGGGCAAAGGGAAGAAGAAGGGGAACTTCAAGAAGAACGGCAAGCAAGTTGCTGCTCAGGAGAAGAAACCCAAGTCTGGACCTAAGCCTGAAACCGAGTGCTTCTACTGCAAGCAGACTGGTCACTGGAAGCGGAACTGCCCCAAGTATTTGGTGGATAAGAAGGATGGCAAGGTGAACAAAGGTATATGTGATATACATGTTATTGATGTGTACCTTACTAGAGCTCGCAGTAGCACCTGGGTATTTGATACTGGTTCTGTTGCTAATATTTGCAACTCGAAACAGGGACTACGGAATAAGCGGGCACTGGCAAAGGACGAGGTGACGATGCGCGTGGGAAACGGTTCCAAAGTCGATGTGATCGCGGTCGGCACGCTA
The DNA here is from genome assembly GCF_003073215.2 of Triticum urartu. Classification (NCBI taxonomy): domain Eukaryota; kingdom Viridiplantae; phylum Streptophyta; class Magnoliopsida; order Poales; family Poaceae; genus Triticum; species Triticum urartu. The sequence goes on from NC_053026.1 coordinate 63,447,890, forward strand.
CCTCTACATCTACCTTCGGGATTAATATAAGACCTAAATAATTGTTATTTGGTGCCAGCGTTGAGCATGAACATTATATCTGGATCTTGTTTAATGCGAGACGGTTATTTATTTAAATCAGAGAATAATGGTTGTTCTATTTATATGAGTAATATCTTTTATGGTCATGCACCCTTGAAGAGTGGTCTATTTTTATTGAATCTCGATAGTAGTAATACACATATTCATAATGTTGAAGCCAAAAGATGCAGAGTTGATAATGAAAGTGCAACTTATTTGTGGCACTGTCGTTTAGGTCATATCGGTGTAAAGCGCATGAAGAAACTCCATACTGATGGACTTTTGGAACCACTTGATTATGAATCACTTGGTACTTGCGAACCGTGCCTCATGGCCAAGATGACTAAAACACCGTTCTCCGGTACTATGGAGAGAGCAACAGATTTGTTGGAAATCATACGTACCGATGTATGTGGTCCGATGAATATTGAGGCTCGTGGCGGATATCGTTATTTTCTCACCTTCACAGATGATTTAAGCAGATATGGATATATCTACTTAATAAAACATAAGTCTGAAACATTTGAAAAGTTCAAAGAATTTCAGAGTGAAGTTGAAAATCATCGTAACAAGAAAATAAAGTTTCTACGATCTGATCGTGGAGGAGAATATTTGAGTTACGAGTTTGGTGTACATTTGAAAAACTGTGGAATAGTTTCGCAACTCATGCCACCCGGAACACCATAGCATAATGGTGTGTCCGAACGTTGTAATCGTACTTTACTAGATATGGTGCGATCTATGATGTCTCTTACTGATTTACCGCTATCGTTTTGGGGTTATGCTCTAGAGACGGCTGCATTCACGTTAAATAGGGCACCATCAAAATCCGTTGAGACGACGCCTTATGAACTGTGGTTTGGCAAGAAACCAAAGTTGTCGTTTCTTAAAGTTTGGGGCTGCGATGCTTATGTGAAAAAGCTTCAACCTGATAAGCTCGAACCCAAATCGGAGAAATAAAGCTTCAACCTGATAAGCTCGAACCCAAATCGGAGAAATGTGTCTTCATAGGATACCCAAAGGAGACTGTTGGGTACACCTTCTATCACAGATCCGAAGGCAAGACTTTTGTTGCTAAATTCGGAGTTTTTCTAGAGAAGGAGTTTCTCTCGAAAGAAGTGAGTGGGAGGAAAGTAGAACTTGATGAGGTAACTGTACCTGCTCCCTTACTGGAAAGTAGTTCATCACAGAATATGATTTCTGCGACACCTACACCAATTAGTGAGGAAGTTAATGATGATGATAATGAAACTTCACATCAAGTTGTTGCTGAACCTCGTAGGTCAACCAGAGTAAGATCCGCACCAGAGTGGTACGGTAATCCTGTTCTGGAAGTTATGTTACTAGACCATGACGAACCTACGAACAATGAAGATTCGATGGTGAGCCCAGATTCCGCGAAATGGCTTGAGGCCATGAAATCTAAGATGGTATCCATGTATGAGAACAAAGTGTGGACTTTGGTTTACTTGCCCGTTGATCGACAATCAATTGAGAATAAATGGATCTTCAAGAAGAAGACTGACGCTGACGGTAATGTTACTGTCTATAAAGCTCGACTTGTTACCAAAGGTTTTCGACAAGTTCAAGGGATTGACTACAATGAGACCTTCTCACCTGTAGCGATGCTTAAGTCTGTCCGAATCATGTTAGCAATTGCCGCATTTTATGATTATGAAATTTGGCAAATGGATGTCAAAACTGCATTCCTGAATGGATTTCTGGAAGAAGAGTTGTATATGATGCAACCGGAAGGTTTTGTCGATCCAAAGGGAGCTAACAAAGTGTGCAAGCTCCAGCGATCCATTTATGGACTGGTGCAAGCCTCTTGGAGTTGGAATAAACACTTTGATCGTGTGATCAAAGCATTTTGTTTGTACAGACTTTTGGAGAAGCCTGTATTTACAAGAAAGTGAAGTGGGAGCTCTGTAGCATTTCTGATATTATATGTGGATGACATATTGTTGATTGGAAATGATATAGAATTTCTGGATAGCATAAAGGGATACTTGAATAAGAGTTTTTCAATGAAAGACCTCGGTGAAGCTGCTTATATATTGGGCATCAAGATCTATAGAGATAGATCAAGACGCTTAATTGGACTTTCACAAAGCACATACCTTGACAATTTTGAAGAAGTTCAAAATGGATCAAGCAAAGAAAGGGTTCTTGCCCGTGTTACAAGGTGTGAAGTTGAGTAAGACTCAATGCCCGACCACTGCAGAAGATAGAGAGAAAATGAAAGATGTTCCCTATGCTTCAGCCATAGGCTCTATCATGTATGCAATGCTGTGTACCAGACCTGATGTGTGCCTTGCTATAAGTCTAGCAGGGAGGTACCAAAGTAATCCAGGAGTGGATCACTGGACAGCGGTCAAGAACATCCTGAAATACCTAAAAAGGACTAAGGATATGTTTCTCGTTTATGGAGGTGACAAAGAGCTCATCGTAAATGGTTACGTTGATGCAAGCTTTGACACTGATCCGGACGATTCTAAATCGCAAACCGGATACGTGTTTACATTGAACGGTGGAGCTGTCAGTTGGTGCAGTTCTAAACAAAGCGTCGTGGCGGGATCTACGTGTGAAGCGAGTACATAGCTGCTTCGGAAGCAGCAAATGAAGGAGTCTGGATGAAGGAGTTCATATCCGATCTAGGTGTCATACCTAGTGCATCGGGTCCAATGAAAATCTTTTGTGACAATACTGGTGCAATTGCCTTGGCAAAAGGAATCCAGATTACAAAAGAACCAAGCACATCAAAGAGACGCTTCAATTCATCCCGGGATTAGGTCCCAGTGGGAGACTAGAGATTTGCAAGATACATACCGAATTCTGAATGTTGCAAGACCCATTGACTAAGCCTCTTCCCGAGCAAACATGATCAGCACCAAGGCTCCCATGGTGAATCATTACTGTGGTAATCTAGATTAATTGACTCTAGTGCAAGTGGGAGCTGAAGGAAATATTCCCTAGAGGCAATAATAAAGTTATTATTTATTACCTTATATCATGATAAATGTTTATTATTCATGCAAGAATTGTATTAACCGGAAACATAATACTTGTGTGAATACATAGACAAACAAAGTGTCACTAGTATGCCTCTACTTGACTAGCTCGTTAATCGAAGATGGTTATGTTTCCTAACCATAGACATGAGTTGTCATTTGATTAACGGGATCACATCATTAGGAGAATGATGTGATTGACATGACCCATTCCATTAGCTTAGCACCCGATCGTTTAGTATGTTGCTATTGCTTTCTTCATGACTTATACATGTTCCTATGACTATGAGATTATGCAACTCCCGTTTATCGGAGGAACACTTTGTGTGCTACCAAACGTCACAACGTAACACTGGGTGATTATAAAGGTGCTCTACAGGTGTCTCCGAAGGTACTTGTTGAGTTGGCGTATTTCGAGATTAGGATTTGCCACTCCGATTGTCGGAGAGGTATCTATGGGCCCTCTCGGTAATGCACATCACTTAAGCCTTGCAAGCATTGCAACTAATGAGTTAGTTGCGGGATGATGTATTATGGAATGAGTAAAGAGACTTGCCGGTAACGAGATTGAAACTAGGTATTGAGATACCGACGATCGAATCTCGGGCAAGTAACATACCGATGACAAAGGGAACAACGTATGTTGTTTTGCGGTCTGACCGATAAAGATCTTCATAGAATATGTGGGAACCAATATGAGCATCCAGGTTCCGCTATTGGTTATTCACCGGAGATGTGTCTCGGTCATGTCTACATAGTTCTCGTACCCATAGGGTCCGCACGCTTAACATTTCGATGACAGTTATATTATGACTTTATATGTTTTGATGTACAGAAGGTTGTTCGGAGTCCCGTATGTGATCACGGACATGACGAGGAGTCTCGAAATGGTCGAGACATGAAGATTGATATATTGTAAGCCTATGTTTGGATATCGAAAGTGTTCCGGGTGAAAACGGGATTTTACCGGAGTACCGGGAGGTTACCGGAACCCCCCGGGAGATTAATGGGCCTTAGTGGGCCTTTACAGAGAAGAGAAGAGGCGGCCAGGGCTGGGCCACGCGCCCCTCCCCCCTAGTCCTAATAGGACAAGGAGAGGGGGCGGCACCACCCCCTTCCTTCCTCTCTCCCTCCTCTTTCCCCCTTGTCAGTGTCAAAACCGGCGGATCTCGGGTAGGGGATCCCGAACTGTGCGTCTAAGGAGGATGGTAACAGGAGGCAGGGGACACGATGTTTTACCCAGGTTCGGGCCCTCTTGATGGAGGTAAAACCCTACATCCTGCTTGATTATTCTTGATTATATGAGTAGTACAAGAGTTGATCTACCACAAGATCGGAGAGGCTAAACCCTAAAAGCTAGCCTATGCTATGATTGTATGTTGTGCTACGGACTAAAACCCTCCGGTTTATATAGACACCAGAGGGGGCTAGGGTTACACAAGGTCGGTTACAAAGGAGGAGATATACATATCCGTATTTCCTAGCTTGCCTTCCAGGCCAAGTAGAGTCCCATACGGACACGGGACGAAGTCTTCAATATTGTATCTTCATAGTCCAACAGTCCGGCCAAAGGATATAGTCCGGCTGTCCGAAGACCCCCTAATCCAGGACTCTCTCAATAGCCCCTGAACCAGGCTTCAATTACGATGAGTCCGGCGCGCAGTGTTTTCTTCGGCATTGCAAGGCGGGTTCCTCCTCCGAATACACCACGGAAGAATTTGAATACAAGGACAGTGTCTGACCCTGCCAAATAAGTTCCACATACCACCGTAGAGAGAATAATATTTCCACAAATCTAATCTGCTGACATGTTTTGGCAGCATGACATCATGCCATGGCCCGGTAATTATTTGAACCGTTTTTTTAACCAGCCCCGCACATAACGCGAGGCGGTTTCTTAACACGTCTTGTCAAAGCAGAGATCGTGTTCCCCTTATTACGGGATTCTCATCAATATGGACATGGGTAACCCAACCGCGCCATCAATTACGGCGCTTGGTGGACAAGCGAGTTTTACCAGGCTAGTGGAGGCGCATTGTTTAGTCCTCCCTTATAAAGGGATAAGATCTCACCTTTTTCTACCCACGACTTCTTCCTCCTTGCTCATTCATTCTCGCGCACTCGAGCTCCAGTGCCCAAGTCCGCATCCTCCTCCTCAACTCTCTCCAAACATGTCCGGAGCGGGAGGCAAGTGGATGGCCTCCTCCATCACGGAGGGGCACATCAAAAAGTTACGCGGAGCCGGATATTTTGCCGCGGATACCGCGCACTGGCTGCCAGCCGCGGGGCAGGTCATCCCTACCCCAGAACCTCACGAGAGGGTGGTCTTCCTCCACCACTTCGTCCGCGGACTGGGGTTTCCCCTCCATCCATTTGTCCGCGGCCTCATGTTCTACTATGGGCTAGACTTTCATGATCTGGCCCCGAACTTCATCCTCAACATCTCGGCGTTCATCGTCGTGTGCGAGGCATTCCTCCGCATCCGGCCCCACTTCGGCATGTGGCTGAAGACCTTCAATATCAAGACGAAGGTGGTGGGCGGCCAACAAGCGGAATGCGGCAGAACCATGGTGGGCAAGATGCCCAACATTACATGGCTCGAGGGCTCCTTCGTGGAGACCATAAAGGGGTGGCCATCGGGGTGGTTCTACATCACCGAGCCGTGCGACACCAACTAGGTGGCGGCCCCCGAGTTTTGATTCGGAATCCCCACGCGGCTCACTTCCTGGAAGGAGAAGGGCCTGTCCTGGGGTTCATCAGTGGAGCTGGACGGACTCCATAAGTGTATCTGGAACATGACAAGCAAGAAACTTAAGCTTGTCAACATAGTCCAGGTCATGCTCTTCTGTCAGATCCTCCCCTGTCAACAACGGGATTTTAACTTATGGGAGTTCGACCCGGCCCGGCACCAGACTCTAAGCGAGCTCTTCGACACGACGCACAAAGACATCTGGAGGGTGCTGTTCAAGGGCGCCGAGGTACCCCCCTCTCTCACCAAGGACCGCGGGCTAAGCGCGAAGCGCCCCGCGAATCCGGTAAGTTCTGTACATCTGGTAGGATATTTATTTCCTATAGCTTAACCATGTGCGGGGTCTGAGCTCCCATGCCTTTGACAGGACTAGGTGGAGGAATCGGAGCAGATTGACTGCCCGGCCCCTCTGCCCGAAGACACTGCGGACGCTCTCCTGACGGAGATGCTGACTCCGGCTCCTTATAAGGTGTCGGAGAAGACCAACAAGAAGGCCAAGGGAACCCGCAAGAGTTCCCGGCGCCAGGTGGTATTGGACTCAACGTCCGATAACTCCGCGAAGCACTCCTCTCATGAAGATGAGGAGGAGGAGGAAGATGAAGATGCTCCCCCTCCAACCAGGGGAGACAAGAAAAGGAAGGCCGTCCCAACCGGGGAGGCCGAAGGGTCCAAGAAGGGAAGGACTCTCCTTTCGGACTACTCCACCACCACCGCCGAAGGCGAAGACGAGTGGCTGCTCAGGGCCAAGCCCCTGGCGAAGTCGTAAGTATTCGGATACCAGAGTAACTCATAGCATACCTTTGTCGCACTGCTTCCCTTAACTCCGAATATGATTATGCAGACCTCTCCAAACCCGTATTGACGTATCCTCGTCGGATGGCTCCTTGGATTCGTCAGATATGGATAGCGATCCACTTCCGACCGCCTCCTCCCCTTGCCCTACAGACAACGCCGAGGTATTGTCTCAAGGGGCACCGAGCCGGGGGAGACAGTCCCGGAGGCGCCTCAAGGCGACCTTCCAGACTCCAGGAGCAAAGGGAGCAAGGCTCCCGGGGGCTCCAAGTTAGGTTCTCAGCCGAACACTATGCCGGAACCTCCAGTGGTTCCAGACTCGGGCAGGCGGCCCCCTTCCAAAAGGGGTAAGATGCCCGTGCCAGTGAGCTTTGTCCATCCAGAGGCACCGGACAACCTGCTGGGAGCGCTTCGCGGCGCTTCCATCAACGAAGAGCACCGCACTATTATGAGTGCGGTGATCAAGAAGGTTCAGTCCGCCAAGAGCGGACTGACTGAAGCCTGTGCCAGCCTTCTAACAGACTTTGAGGTAAGTATATAAAATATAGGGAAAATATTACCGCATAGACAGTAGCACCTGATGCTCTGTTTGGTGTTCACAAAGAAAAGCCGAATAGAGGATCGAATAATATCTGCAGGAGTCTAATATAAGTATGTCTATATGCGTATGCAGGCTTCGCTGCTGGCCTCTGCCGCACTGACTGCGGAGGTCGCCGCACTGAAGCAGGACCTCGAGGGGTGCGAGAAAGAGCTCGGCCTTGCCAAGAGGCAGCTCAAGGAGAACAAAGGCAAAATGACAGGATCATTATGAATTTGCCAGGGGCCACGACCGAAGTGGCGACCCCGAAGCAAGCACTGTCCGAGGCCGAAAACAAAGCGGCCCAGGAGCGCACCGAGCGGGAAAAGCAAGAGGCATGGGTGGGCGAGGTGCAACAAGAGCTCCAAGCTCTTGTGACGAAGCACGAGGCGTTGGACCTTGACTCGAAGACGTGAGAATCTGAGCTTGTCGCGGCCCTTGAGAGTGCAAAGAGTGCCAAGGCTGAAGCCCAAAAGGCCCTCCAGGAGATTGAGGCGATGAGGAAGATAGCGGCGGGTAAGGCATTAAATATGCAAAGCAAGCATGTGAAAGTAAATTACTTGTTACTTACCTGAGTCTGGAGCTCTCTAGGAGCATTCGCAGATTTGCCCCGCAGCGTGTTGGATGCCACAAAGTTTTACCAGGCCAAGGAGGGAAGCTCAACGGAGAAGCTGTTCTGGTCTCAGTATACTGGGACCGAACACCCGATGCCTATGAGCGACCAGCTGAAGCAACTGGTCGAGCTGCACAAGGCGGCCGAACAGGCCATGAAGGGCTTTATAGTTTGGATGTGGCCTGGCGACGCCCTTCCCAACAGCTACTTCGGCCTAGTGAGGTGGCTTGTGGATGCCTACCCACGGCTAGAAGTCATCAAGCGGTCCGTCTGCATCGAGGGTGCACGCTGGGCTTTCGCCCGTGCGAAGGTGCACTGGGCCAAGATGGACGCCAAGAAGCTGGTGAACGAGGGGCCGCCGCAGGTCAAGGAGCATCGCCACCCCGAGATATATTATGAGGGTGTCCTGAAGGGTGCCCGTCTTGTGCGAAAGATTTAATATTTGAATGAACTTGCTCGTGTGATCCTGTGGTATGAAAACTTGTTCATATGCGCTATGCAACGCTTGTTTGAATTTAAAATATTACCTTCTGTTCGGCAGTTTATCAAATCTGAGAGATGGCTAGTCCTCGGCTTCTGCCCCCATGCCACGAGTGCTGGGGTGTTCGGGATAAACTTGAGCACTCTTGTTCCCATTTTTGGGTCCTTCGAGGGAGGTGCTCAGCGCAACGAACAAGGCAATCAGACTATAATGCTTTATCACTCTCACTTAGCCATAGAATTCTATAATTTTAAATTTTGGCGAAGCCCCTAGTATTCGGAAGGCTGAATTTGGGGCGCTATACACGCCTTAAGCCGGACAAAGCCGACTCCTCGCTCTAAGTGGCATAAGTCTTTAGGGACTCGAAACCTCTCGAACAGCGACCAGTCTCTCGCCTTATCATGATAGTCAGTTTTAGTTTTCTCTACTTAGGTGCTTAGCTCAGCTGAACCGGGGCACAATCACAGTAGTTCTCCCAGTGCTACCTTAGCCGATATAGCGGAACGTAAGGTACCAAAACATGGGAGCCGGGCAAACCCAACTATTGACCCAAGACATGATTCGGAGCTAATGCATATAATGCTATAAGTTTGGGGTGCCGCACTGTCTAAAGTGTTCAGACTTCTCACGTCGTATTATGGGGTATGCTTAAGCCCCTAGCGTATTAGCCGTACTAGAGTGTACGGGTGCTGGATGTCATGAAATGAACATATATAAAAAAAGGAAGAATAAAGAATGAGATAATAGTCTAGTGCTATGCATTGTTTATTCAAAAAGGTGTGTTAAAGCAAAATGATACAAGTAGTGCGATAAGCAAAAAGTAGGACTATTTGACATGTCTCCTCCAAGGGCAAGCTGAGGAATGGCATTAAAGCAAGTATTTCACTCGTTATCGTAATCCACCTGGGAGTTTCGTGGTGCGACGTAGCTTTCTGCCTCCTTGATTGCTGCATCATGTGTTCGGCAATCATACTACCGGACAGGGTTTCCAGAGATTAAAGTCCTGAAAGAGAGAAAAATAAGAAAGCGGGAAGCCCCTACTGCGGTTGAACCGCGTCTTGGGGCGTGCCGTAGTCGTGCCCCCTCCCCACTTATGCCCATGGTATTTTCAATGCGTAATTATGTACGCGCGGCACGGATTTCGCCATTTGGCTAGGACTGGGGTGGGGGCCGCATTGCTATGCGAGCTCGGAACGTGCCAGGCGGTCTTGTTGCCGATTACTCCGGGCGCGCTTGAAGGTGTCCGGGTCCTTAATCGCCGAACTAGTGGATTGCCCTAAGAGGCTGCTTTGTGCTTCTGCTACGAGGGTCACAGTGTGCTCCTCCGTGCGGAGAGAGCGCTCTGTGTTTCCATTAACTGTGATGACCCCCCGAGGTCCTGGCATCTTGAGCTTGAGGTATGCATAATGCAGTACCACATTGAATCTCGCAAATGCGGTTCGCCCGAGCAGTGCATGATAGCCACTCCGGAACGGGACTATATCGAAGATTAACTCCTCGCTTCGGAAGTTATTCGGGGATCCGAAGACCACTTCCAGTATGACTGAGCCTATGCAATGGGCCTCTACACCTGGTATGACGCCATGGTCGATTTTGTGTCCTGGTAAAGCAGGTTCAAGCTGCTGCCGCCATCCATAAGGACTCAAGTGTGGTGAAATCCGTCAATGATTGGGTCTAGAAACAGTGCGGCGAATCCTCCATGACGGATACTAGTGGGGTGGTCCCTGCGATCGAAGGTGATCGGGCAAGAGGACCATGGGTTGAACTTTGGGGCGACTAGCTCCAACGCATATACGTCTCTTAGCGCACGCTTCCGCTCCCTCTTGGGGATGTGGGTTGCGTATATCATGTTCACCGTCCGCACTTGTGGGGGGAACCTCTTCTGTCCTCCAGTGTTCGGTTGCCGGGGCTCCTCCTCGTCATCGCTATGCGACCCCTTATCTTTGTTTTCAGCATTTAACTTGTCGGCCTGCTTGAACACCCAACAATCCCTGTTGGTGTGGTTGGCTGGCTTGTCGGGGGTGCTGTGTATTTGACACGAGCGATCGAGTATACGGTCCAGACTGGACGGGCCCGGAGTGCTTCTTTTAAATGGCTTTTTCCGCTGACCGGGTTTAGAGCCTTTGAATCCGGCATTGACTGTCGTATCCTCGTTATTGTCGCTGTTAATGCGGCGCTTGTGTTTGTTGCGACGAGACCTGCCATTGCCATCCTTGGTATTCGAAGTACCATGGTTCTTTGATATGTTATTGCTGCGAGCCAGCCAGCTGTCTTCTCCCCGCACAAAAGCGGGTCATGAGTGTCGTGAGGGCCGCCATGGATTTTGGCTTTTCCTGGCCAAGGTGCCGGGCGAGCCACTCGTTGCGGATGTTGTGCTTAAAAGCTGCTAGGGCCTCTGCATCCGAACAGTCGATAATTTGATTTTTCTTTGTTAGGAACCGTGTCCAGAATGCCTGGCCGATTCCTATGGCTGCTGAATTATGTGGCTCAAGTCATCGGCATCTGGTGGTTGCACATAAGTGCCCTGGAAGTTGTCGACGAATGCGGCTTCCAGATCTTCCCAACAGCTAATGGATTCTGCTGGCAGGCTATTGAGCCAATGCCAAGCTGGTCCTTTGAGCTTGAGTGGGAGGTATTTGATGGCATGTAGATCATCACCGCGGGCCATGTGGATGTGCAGGAGGAAATCCTCGATCCATACCGCAGGCTCTGTTGTGCCGTCGTATGATTCGATATTTACGGGTTTGAAACCCTCTATGATTTGGTGATCCATTACTTCGTCTGTGAAGCATAGGGGGTGTGCGGCGCCTCTGTACTGGGCTATATCACGACGCAACTCAAATGAGTCTTGCCCGCTGTGTTCGGCCCGGCCGGACTTACTTTTACTGTATCCGGTGTGAAGGTTATCGTCTCGCATAGTGGCGCGCCCTCATGATCTGTAGATCAATCTTGCATGTTTTTCTTTGTCCTCCAATACGTCTCGCAGGTCTGGCGTATTTCCCTATGCCTTGACATTTTTGTTTGAGTGGCGTCAGAGTGCGGGCTGAGCTTTTGGCTGAAATGCCTCTCTATCGCGGCCACAAGGTGGCCGGTCCGCCGCATCATATGATGGAGATGTAGGTTTGAGTGCTTCCTCCTCCAGTCGGGGTAGCAACCTATGCTTTGGGTAACACTTGGAGGGGCATTCGAGTTTATATTCCTCGGCCGCAAGGACTTCGGTCCATCTGTCAGCAAATCTTGCTCAGCTCAAAGCTGTTGTTGCTTTTTATTAAGGCTATTTGTCGTGGCTATAAGCCGGCGCTTGAAGCGCTCTTGTTCGACGGGATCCTCTGGCATGAAAAATTCGTCATTGTCGAGGCTTGCCTCGTCTTCGGAGGGAGGCATGTAATTATCATCCTCCACCTCTCCATCTGCCACTCTCTCGGGAGGGCTGGCTTCTCCATCCTCCTGCCCTAAATCTTGCTGGAGGGGATTGTTGTCGTCTTCGGCACTGTCCAGAGTGGTATTATCTCCTGTGCCGATGTCACCGCTTTTTCTTTGGCGAGACTTAGAGCGGCGCCGCTGACGTCGGCGCTTGGGTTGCTTCTTGGAGGGGTCATCCTCCGCTGTCTCGTCGCCATTGCCTTCTTTGGGTGTGTCCACCATGTATATATCATATGATGAGGTGACTGTCCAGTGCCCCGTGGGCAGTGGTTCCTCTTCGTCTCCCGCGTCGTCGTCCATACCGTCGATGTCTTTGGAGTCGAAGTCGAGCATGTCGGTTAATTCGTCGGCAGTGGCTACTAAGTGGGTGGTGGGTGGGCGGCAAATTTCTTCGTCATCCACATCCCAATCCTGCCGGACATAGTTCGGCCAGGACTCTCCCAACAAGGAGAGAGATCTTAATGAGTTCAGTATGTCGCCGAAGAGCGAGTGCTGAAAGATATCCGTGGAGGTAAACTCCATGATCGGCGCCCAATTGGATTCTATAGGCACGGGCGCAGGCGGTTGGGAGTCCGTGGCCAGGGAGGAATCCGGTAGTTCGGCGTCACGGCTCTCGTGAAGGGTAAGGTCGATACTCGGCTCGATCACCGATGAGAGTGTGGCCTCCGTGCCGGGGTCTATCCACCTGCCCATGGAAGGCGCAGCTGGCTACGAATTGAGGGTCGGAGCGGTTGCCGGCGCGATCTCCTGGACACTGTCCGATGGCAGAGCTAAATCATGCTCATCGTGGCCGTGTGGCGCACTAGGCAGGGGCTCGAATCCGTCGAAGATCAAGTCTTCGCAGATATCGGCCATGTAGTTTAAGCTTCCAAACCTGACCTGATGGCCAGGGGCGTAATTCTCGATCTGCTCTAGATGGCCAAGTGAGTTGGCCCGCAGTGCGAAACCGCCGAATACAAAGATCTGTCCAGGGAGAAAAGTCTCACCTTGGACTGCATCGCTATCGATGATCGAAGGAGCCATCAAGCCTAACGGCGACGACATAGAGGAACTCTCAATGAAAGCACCAATGTCGGTGTCAAAACCGGCAGATCTCGGGTAGGGGGTCCCGAACTGTGCGTCTAAGGCGGATGGTAATAGGAGGCAAGGGACACGATGTTTTACCTAGGTTCGGGCCCTCTTGATGGAGGTAAAACCCTACGTCCTGCTTGATTATTCTTGATAATATGAGTAGTACAAGAGTTGATCTACCACAAGATCGGAGAGGCTAAACCCTAAAAGCTAGCCTATGGTATGATTGTATGTTGTCCTACGGACTAAAACCCTCCGGTTTATATAGACACCGGAGGGGGCTAGGGTTACACAAGGTCGGTTACAAAGGAGGATATATACATATCCGTATTGCCTAGCTTGCCTTCCACGCCAAGTAGAGTCCCATTCGGACACGGGACGAAGTCTTCAATCTTGTGTCTTCATAGTCCAACAGTCCGGCCAAAGGATATAGTCCGGCTGTCCGGTGACCCCCTAATCCAGGACTCCCTCACCCCTCCCAAGTCCTAATCCAACTAGGAAAGGGGGGAGTCCTACTCCCAGTGGGAGTAGGACTCCTCCTGGTGCGCCCTATCTCCTGGACGGCCGCACTCCCCTTGCTCCTTTATATACAGGGGCAGAGGGGCACCCTAGAGACACAACAATTGATCGTTTGATCTTTTAGCCGTGTGCGGTGCCCCCCTGCAGCATAGTCCACCTTGATAATACTGTAGCGGTGCTTAGGCGAAGCCCTGTGTCGGTAGAACATCATCATCATCACCACACCGTCATGCTGACGAAACTCTCCCTCAACACTCGGCTGGATCGGAGTTCGAGGGACGTCATCGGGCTGAACGTGTGCTGAACTCGGAGGTGTCGTCGTTTGGTACTTGATCGGTCGGATCATGAAAACGTACGACTACATCAACCGCGTTGTGCTAATGCTTCCGCTTTCGGTCTACGAGGGTACGTGGACAACACTCTCCCCTCTCGTTGCTATGCATCACCATGATCTTGCGTGTGCGTAGGAAAATGTTTGAAATTACTACGTTCCCCAACAGTATCAAATACTGAGGGGTTGCTATAAACACTAGTGAAGTACACATCAATAACATGTATATGAAATATACCTTTGTTCACTTTGCCATCATTCTTATCCGCTAAATACTTGGGGCAGTTCTGCTTCCAGTGACCAGTCCCTTTGAAGTAGAAGCACTTAGTCTCAGGCTTAGGTCTAGACTTGGGCTTCTTCACTTGAGAAGAACCTTGATTTCCATTCTTCTTGAAGTTCCCCTTCTTCCCTTTGCCCTTTTATTGAAACTAGTGGTCTTGTCAACCTTCAACACTTGATGCTTTTATTGATTTCTACCTCCGTCGATTTCAGCATCACAAAGAGCTTGGGAATCATTTCCATTATCCCTTGCATATTATAGTTCATCACGATGTTCCAGTAACTTGGTGATAGTGACTAGAGAATTCTGTCAATCACTATCTTATCTGGAAGATTAACTCCCACTTGATTCAAGTGATTGTAGTACTCAGACATTCTGAGCACATGCTCACTAGCTGAGCTATTCTCCTCTATCTTGTAGGCAAAGTGCTTGTCAAAGGTCTCATACCTTTCAACATGGGCATAAGTCTGAAATACTAATTTCAACTCTTGGAACATCTGATATGCTCCATGGCGTTCAAAACGTCTTTGAAACCCCGATTCTAAGACGTAAAGCATGGTGCACTAAACTATCAAGTAGTCATCATATCGAGCACGCCAAACGTTCATAACATCTGCATCTGCTCCTACAATCGGTCTGTCACCTAGCGGTGCATCAAGGACATAATTCTTTTGTGCAGCAATGAGGATAATCCTCGTATCACGGACCTAGTCCACATCATTGCTACTATCATCTTTCAACATAGTTTTTCTCTAGGAACATATCAAAAATAAACGGGGAGCTACATCGCGAGCTATTGATCTACAACATAGTTATGCAAATACAATCACGACTAAGTTCATCATAAATTAAAGTTCAATTAATCATATTACTTAAAGACTCCCACTTAGATAGACATCCCTCTAGTCATCTAAATGACCATGTGATCCGAATCAACTAAACCATGTCCGATCATCACGTGAGATGGAGTAGTTTTCAACGGTGAACATCACTATGTTGATCATATCTACTATATGATTCATGCTCGACCTTTCGGTCTCTAGTGTTCCGAGGCCATATCTGCATATGCTAGGCTCGTCAAGTTTAACCCGAGTATTTCTGCGTGTGCAAAACTAGCTTGCGCCCGTTGTATGTTAACGTAGAGGTTATCACACCCGATCATCACGTGGTGTCTCGGCATGACGAACTTTGGCAATGGTGCATGCTCATGGAGAACACTTATACCTTGAAATTTAGTGAGAGATCATCTTATAATGCTACCGCCGAACTAAGCAAAATAAGATGCATAAAGGATAAACATCACATGCAATCAATATAAGTGATATGATATGGCCATCATCATCTTGTCCCTGTGATCTCCATCTCCAAAGCACTGTCATGATCACCATCGTCACCGGCTTGACACCTTAATCTCCATCGAAGCACCACTATCGTCACGCCAACTATTGCTTCTACGACTATCACTACCGCTTAGTGATAAAGTAAAGCAATTACAGGGCGATTGCATTGCATACAATAAAGCGACAACCATATGGCTCCTGCCAGTTGCCGATAACTCCGTTACAAAACATGATCATCTCATACAATAAAATTTAGCATCATGTCTTGACCATATCACATCACAACATGCCCTGCAAAACAAGTTAGACGTCCTGTACTTTGTTGTTGCAAGTTTTACGTGGCTACTTGTAACACCCACAATGCGGCTATATCTCCCACGTGTCGGGGCACGACTTAGAGGCATAGCCGCATGGTAGGCTTGTCGCAAGAGGGATAATCTTCACACAATCCCATGTACTGAATAAGAAAGGGATATAGAGTTGGCTTACAATCGCCACTTCACACAAATACAAATTAATCATACATCATCCAGAATACAATCAAGGTCCGACTACGTAACCAAAATAAATAAAGACAACCCCAAATGCTAGATCCCCGATTGTCCCAACTGGGCTCCACTACTGATCAACCGGAAAAGAACACAACACAACGATCAAGATCTTCATCGAGCTCCCACTTGGGCTGGGTTGCGTCACCTGCACTGGTATCATCGGCACCTACAACTGTTTGGAAGTATCTATGGGCCACAAGGACTCATCAATCTCACACCCGCGAGATCAAAACTATTTAAGCTTAAGGGTAGGAAAGGGTTATGAGGTGGAGCTGCAGCAAGCACTAAGCATATATGGTGGCTAACATACCCAAATAAGAGCGAGAAGAGAGGCAACGCAGCGGTCGAGAAGCTAGAAATGATCAAGAAGTGATCCTGAAACTACTTACGTTCAAGCATAACAAAAGAACCGTGTTCATTTCCCGGACTCCGTCGAGAAGAGACCATCACGACTACACACACGGTTGATGCATTTTAATTAAGTCAAGTGTCAAGTTCTCTACAACCGTATATTAACAAATTCCCATCTGCCCATAACCGCAGGCACGGCTTTCGAAAGTTCAAACCCTGCACAAAGCCACCCGATGTGCCGAAAATCCCGATAGGAGTCGCATGTATCTCGTTCTCAAGGCAACACCGGATGAGACATGCTACGAGTAAAACCAGCCCTCGATTTTCCCCAAGGTGGCCCCGCAGGCAGCTCGGTTCGGGCCAACACTTAGAGAAGCACTGGCCCGGGGGGTTAAAATAAAGATAACCCTTGGGTTGGCCGACCCAAGGGAAGGGTAATAGGTTGTTAGGCAAATGTAAAACCAAGGTTGGGCCTTGCTGGAGGAGTTTTATTAAAAGCGAACTGTCAAGGGGTTCCCATAACACCCAACCGCATAAGGAACGCAAAATCAAGGAACATAACACCAGTATGACAGAAACTAGGGTGGCAAGAGTGGAACAATACACCAGGCATAAGGCCGAACCTTCCACCCTTTACCAAGTATATAGATGCATTAATTAAATAAGAGATACTGTGATATCCTAACATATCCATGTTCCAACATGGAACCAGCTTCATCTTCACCTGCAACTAGCAACGCTATAAGAGGGGCTGAGCAAAAGCGGTAACATAGCCAAACAACGGTTTGCTAGGAAAGATGGGTTAGAGGCTTGACATGGCAATATGGGAGGCATGATATAACAAGTGGTAGGTAGCGCGACATGGCGATAAAACGAACAACTAGCAATCAAAGATAGAAGTGATTTCGAGGGTATGGTCATCTTACCTGAGATCCCGCGAGGAAGAAGAAGGAGTCCGTGAAGAAGACAAACTGACGTAGTCGAACGGATCCTCACAAATGCAACGTTATCGGAACTAACCCGAAGAAGCAACACCGGAAAGGAGCAAACAACATAGTAAACAACCATCACATAAGCATGGCATGATGCACAACCAAGTATGATGCATGACCGGTTTAATGATGCATGGCATGGCAAAGTGCACAAACAAAACTACTAGTTAAATGGAGTTCAATATGCAACGAGTTGCATATTGATGGAACACCACATTCAAGTTTATCTAGTTCGATATTTTTTATGTACCCAACAATATTAAATGTTGATTAACATGGCAAGAGGTGAAGCATAATTAAACTAACTATCTAGTCAATTTTAAATGAGGCCGGAAATAACAAACAACAATTCTGGAAAACCGTCATGTGCATATTTTAGGTTTGGTACTGTTCAGCTATATACACAATTTTAGAGTTGTTAAACATGCAAGATGAGTGCACCATGTTAAAGTAGGCATTTTTCTACCCCATTTACATATAAAGTTTGTTAAGTTTGGAGCTACGGTTATTAAGTTATGAAATAAAGCATTTTAGCATGGCAATAGGCAAAATATAAGCAAACATCATATTAAACATTTTTAACATGAATGAAAGTGGCATATTATGAAACTAGATGAAATTCTAGTCATTTTTCATATAAGGTTTGTTTAATTTGGATGCACAGTTGAGAGTTATTAAATGCATGAACTAGAAGGGCTTTTCTGCAAAACAGGGCTCTCTGGAAAAATTAGACAAATCATCTAGACCAGGAAAAAACCTATCGGGCCAAAACTGGGCGTACAGAGCATGGCCCAATAGCAGGGGGAAAAAGTAGGTGCTCAGGGGGTGGCCTCACCCAGTGGGCTTCGGCCCAGGTTGGCACAGCAGAGGAGGAGAAGGGCTCGTTGGGGCGCTGGGCCTCTGGTGGGTCGCGGCCCACGAGGCCCAGAGGCATGTTGTCCTCGTCCCCGATCCCGCTGGATCGAGGGAAGCCAGGGGTGGCGGCGCTGCGAAGCTCGGTGGCCAGGGTGTGGGGAGGCGCTGGGGAGGAGCTGGGGATGTGCGGCAGCACCAGATCCGGGGAAGGAGGTGGTCGGCGGCGCTCGGGGATGCGGGATCCGGCAAGAGGGATCCCAGATCCTGCCGATGGCGTAGCAAAACAAGGTCGGCAGCGACGAGGACTCCTGCGGCAAGGGCGGCGAGCTCCTGGAGACAAAAGGAGAAGGGAGCTCGTGAGGCCAGGGAAGAAGAGGGAAACGAGGCAAGCAACGACGACGACGGCGACCTGGCGACGTACTCCGGCGATAAGGTGCGGAAAGGCGCGGAGGTGAGGTCGGGGCTCCTAGGCGGCGGGGCTGGAGCAGGGAGACGGGACGGGCGGCGAATGTGGGCGGCGCTCGAGCCCCGCACGGGCCTGAGTGGGTCGCGGTGGATGGGGGCGCTGGAGGGGTGACGTGGTGCATCGTGGATGACCAGGAGCGGCGGCGCTGGCGGCTGCTACCCTCAGGGACGGCGCCAAGTGGCGGAGAAGGGGCCGCTAGCACTGAAAACGAGGTGGAAGTGGCGGCTGAGGGTAGGGGGAGGCTAGGTTGCCTGAAATAGACAAGGGGGTGTCCATATATAGCAAAAGAGCTAGGGTTAGGGGATTTAAGGGGGTTTTCGGACCCTCCGATCGCGATCCGATGGTTCCGGTCGGAGGGGGGTTTGGTGGGCTGGTTTAGAGTGGGAGTGGGCTATGAAGAGAGCCCTTGGGCTGAGATGAGAGGGAAGGTGTGTAGCCCGGCAACTGTTTCCGGAGACCGAAAACGTCCAACGTATGACCGACGATAATGCCGCTATAGGTTTAAAGGTTCGGCTATCAAACGAGCTCCGAATGCGATGAAACTTGGCAGGCGACCTACTGACAACATAACAACACCGCATGCCAACTTTCAGCCCATTCCGAGAACATTTTTCGTGCCACTTATAAAATAATATTTCGTACGTGCCGCGGGCGCGTGCAAGTGTGTCGGGGCTCAGAGCGGACAACGGACGGAACTGGGGGAACCCGGACGGATGCAAGTTTGAAAACATGATGATGCAATGCACATGATGACATGGAAAGATGCAACACGCAAGCGAATGACATGGCAAAGACGGCGAATAACTAGAAGACACCTGGCGTAACAGTCTCGGGGTGTCACAACACTCCACTACGAGAGGATCTCGTCCCGAGATCTAGAATGGCACCGAAGAGAAACGGAAGAGGAAGAGAAAGAGGTAAAACTAAGTTGCTTCTTTGACAAATGAGTGAAATCAAAGAACCTTGAGAGGTTGAAAACTTGAAAGAAAGAATACAACAGAGATGAACGAAGTTGAAAACACTCCGTTAGAAAAGATGAACAAGGAATATTACTAGAACCTTGTAGGTTGAAAGACATAAGAAAAAGGGTTGCAATTGACAGGAAGTACATGCAAGCACTCCGATAGAAACGAGATGTACAAGGAAACGATAAAGATCAATTACGACAACACTCCGGTTGGAAATGGAAGGCAAATAATATGATCTTGGCAAAATGAAAGCACTTGGATAAGAGTCCGGTTAGAAGAGGAATGATAGACACAACACTCCAGTTAAACAAGATAGAGAAGGAATAAGAATGATGTAATTTGGGCAGCACTCCGACCGTAAATGGAAAGAATTCAACATGAACTTGACAAGATGAGAGGATACTTGATGAAATCCACAACACACTACCTCCGGAACTATTGAAAGGATGGCACAAGGGGTAAGAAAGATTTCAGACAGCACTCCAGTTGAGAAGGAAGGCAAAACTTGATAAGATGAGAGAACTTGAATGGATGAAACGACACACCGGTTGAATGGATAGACAAAGGAAAGAGCATGATCTTGGAAAAACGAGATGATAGGACGAAGAGAGCAACATCACCATGCCTCCGGAACAAATGAATGGAAAACTAGATGTTTGGAAAGAAAAGAACGTATAAGAAGAATGACAACTCTCGCAAATAAAATTGAAAGAGCATGCTTACGAAGAAAAGGTTGAACGGAGTTGTTGGATTATCAACAATGAAAGCATAAGCTTGATGTGGGTTAATGGAAGGCATCTCAAAATTATGAGGTGACAACCTGCCAATCACGGGAAAAAGATTTGATTGAGAGCTAGAAAAGATAGAAGGCTTCTCCCATCGAGGTGATAAGAGAACTTGGATCATATGTAATCATCACAAAGAGCAACAATCCCAATGGAAGGCTATAGCTGAAATCTATACCAAGATAACTCCAAGGAAGAAAGTGATGGGTCTAAATACCTCATTCCTGACAACTTGCAAATCATGAAACACGAAAGAAATTGTCAAGAATGACATAACACCAGTGCAAGAGACAAGATAGAAAGAATTGCACTTCGGAATGCAAGATGAAGAATGCTTGAACTCCTCAAAACAAGACATGCGTTGAGCACCATGTTTATTTTAGAGTATAGCTTGGCGGATCTTAACTTCGAGAGATATCTTGAAGAACAATTGAAGGATGAACAGAATCCTTGACGAGCCACCATGAAGAAAAAACTCTCGAAGAACTCCGGATAGATAAAAAAAGGTCGCAAGGAAAAGAAGCTTGAAAATAATAAGATGAATCCTTGCATTGGTTAAATGGAGCTTCGCGATGGTATAACCGAGAAAACTTGGAACTCCATAAAGAAAGATGAACAATTGAAACTAAGAATTTTTGTGAACCTTCGGAATAAGGAATTAGATCACTTGGATGAAACAATAATAAGAATTACGTTATGCGTATCCTTCACCAATTTAAATTGATGACAAGCAACGGATTTGGCATACTACTTATTCTCGAAGACAGGATTAAGAGAGATATAGCGCAAACTTGAGAAAAGACTTCAACGAACCACCGGTAGGATTTGGAAACAACGAATGAATTGATATGATAACAACGGAAGCGAATTCTTGAACGAACCACCATAAGGATTGAAAATGAACGAAGATACTAGAGTGAATCAAGATGCAAGAGAACGAAGAGATCGTGAACTGATTAGAGAATACTTGAACAATGCACCGGAAAGATTTTGAGGACGAGAGCTGAAAGCTGAGAATGAGTAATATTTGAAAAGATGGCCTTCAGAGGAAAGAAATGGAAACAACTCATGAAATTCTCTAGATGGGTGAAAAGAATTCTCACAATCAAAAACAATTATGAGAGGATGGCATAAGGCTAGCACCATGAATCTTGAAGAGAATGGAGCAAGATTTAAGAGAAACTCTTCTTCCGTCTTCAGATCCGAGAATGACAACGAGAAACACCACCATGAATTATTGAGATACTCCGGGAGAATGAATAATGAAGAAGTTGAGCCAACGATGAAAAGAATTTGAAAGATCTTGGAGAAAGACATATGACCGATGATAATTCATTCTTACGTCAAACTTTGAAATGAATTGAGGATAACTCCGGAAAAATTAGAAGAGTCAGGTAAGATCCTGTGACAGACCTGTGGGTTAGGGCCCACTCGAGAGAGAACACCCGTTGAACGATTACTTGAAAGGGGGATTGCACCGATTGAATTAAATGGCTTGAAGCTTAAACGAATGCATAGTGGAAACATGAATCTTCGAGATATCTTCAGCACTTCGGAAAAATTGAATAGCGAGAAGTGGAAGATTAAGAGGTGCACCGGCATGAGAAAACATTTGAAACGAGGAAAGGATATGATCGAAAAAGCTTGACTTGAATCCACCGGGGAAGAAAAAGAACAAATAATGATGAACTTGAGGCTCCGTTAGTATCTTCCTGAGAATCAACGGATAAGAATATTGAGGAAAGAATGAAGAAACTTCACATCCATAAGATGGATACTTGATTTAGAAATCTGAGTCCTTGAAAAAAAAGGGGGGGGGGGGGGGAAAAACAAAGGCAACTTGGGCAGATGAAACGAGCACCGTTGAGAGAACTTAGAATTGAACTTGCGGGTGTTCAAAAATGATCAGATCCACTAGAAGAGAAACACGCCGGATGAACAAGGATTGATATGACAATCTCGATTATCATGAAGGACTAGTATTCACATAGAAATATGAGAACACCGCTTAGGCAAGGTACGGAATCAACATTAGACTTCGAAGCAACTCGAATACCACAAACCAAAACAAAACAAAGGATTGGCTTGCAGAATAAGCCAGAAACAAACATATGATAGATCCCATATCGTATCATGTGTCTGTTGGAAGGATATCCTACGTGATACTTGAATTCCCACTTATAAACTCCCGAAACTTTCTGGTTATGCAATCAGGTGTTGGGGATACAGGGGAAGCATAATATCTCACCCAAAACTAGCAAATCCTACATCCAGTTGTATCCATCCTTCAACACGTAACCAAGAAACCTTTGGAAATGATTTACCTCAACCTTCAAAAAGCATCCGCTATACGAGTTATGGCAATACTCCCGAACTCTCGCCCAGTACTGGGTGGCGTCGAGGTTATCTCACCAACAACTGCATAAAAGAGATTTTCGATGTCGGCGAACTCAGGTATTGCAGAACTGCAACAATAAAATTGTGACGACAACACCTCGGAGCTCAACTCCCCGGGACACTGCCACAACCCCTAAATGCCAGGAGGCACCAAGAACAATGTTCTCGTCACAAAACCATCGAAACGATTCCAAGATACCCGCGTGATCCTAAAAAAATTCGTGAAATTTGAGGAGAGAAGAGTCAAAACTCTACGTCAGGAGGCCTCACCAGAGCGACGAAGGGACTGAGGAGTAAAAAGAATTCTACTCTCTGATATATATATATATAATCCTAATACTCAAAACATTTTGTTCTAGACTCAATAGCGTCAGCGATTCGATCAAGCAGGGGGCTCCTAAGTCGGGGAAGGCTCTGATTACCAACTTGTAACACCCACAATGCGGCTATATCTCCCACGTGTCGGGGCACGACTTAGAGGCAGAGCCGCATGGTAGGCTTGTCGCAAGAGGGGTAATCTTCACACAATCCCATGTACTGAATAAGAAAGGGATAAAGAGTTGGCTTACAATCGCCACTTCACACAAATACAAGTTAATCATACATCATCCAGAATATAATCAAGGTCCGACTACGGAACCAAAATAAAGAAAGATAACCCCAAATGCTAGATCCCCGATCATCCCAACTGGGCTCCACTACTGATCAACCGGAAGAGAACACAACACAACGATCAAGATCTTCATGGAGCTCCCAATTGAGATGGGTTGCGTCACCTGCACTGGTAGCATCGGCACCTGCAACTGTTTGGAAGTATCTGTGAGCCACGAGGACTCAGCAATCTCACACCCGCGAGATCAAGACTATTTAAGCTTAAGGGTAGGAAAGGGTTGTGAGGTGGAGCTGCGGCAAGCACTAAGCATATATGCTGGCTAACATACGCAAATAAGAGCGAGAAGATAAGCAACGCAGCAGTCGAGAAGCTAGAAATGATCAAGAAGTGATCCTGAAACTACTTACGTTCAAGCATAACACAAGAACCGTGTTCACTTCCCGGACTCCGCCGAGAAGAGACCATCACGGCTACACACACAGTTGATGCATTTTAATTAAGTCGAGTGTCAAGTTCTCTATAACTGGATATTAACAAATTCCCATCTGCCCATAACCGCGGGAACGGCTTTTGAAAGTTAAAACCCTGCAGGGGTGTCCCAACTTAGCCCATCGCAAGCTCTCACGGTTAACGAAGGATATTCCTTCTCTCGGGAAGACCCGATCAGTCTCGGAATCCTGGTTACAAGACATCTCGACAATGGTAAAACAAGACCAGCAAAGCCACCCGATGTGCCGAAAATCCAGATAGGAGTTGCACATATCTCGTTCTCAGGGCAACACCGGATGAGACAGGCTACGAGTAAAACCAGCCCTCGAGTTTCCCAGATGTGGCCCCGCAGGCAGCTCGGTTCGGACCAACACTTAGAGAAGCACTGGCCCGGGGGGGTTAACATAAAGATGACCCTTGGGTTAGCCGACCCAAGGGTAGGGTAATAGGTTGTTAGGCAAATGTAAAACCAAGTTTGGGCCTTGCTGGAGGAGTTTTATTCAAAGCAAACTGTCAAGGGGTTCCCATAACACCCAACCGCGTAAGGAACGCAAAATCAAGGAACATAACACCGGTATGATGGAAACTAGGGCGGCAAGAGTGGAACAAAACACCAGGCATAATGCCGAGCCTTCCACCCTTTACCAAGTATATAGATGCATTAATTAAATAAGAGGTATTGTGATATCCCAACATATCCATGTTCCAACATGGAACCACCTTCATCTTCACCTGCAACTAGCAACGCTATAAGAGGGGCTGAGCAAAAGTAGTAACATAGCCAAACAACGGTTTGCTAGGAAAGATGGGTTAGAGGCTTGACATGGCAATATGGGAGGCATGATATAACAAGTGGTAGGTAGCGCGACATAGCGACAGAACGAACAACTAGCAAGCAAATATAGAAGTGATTTCGAGGGTATGGTCATCTTGCCTGAGATCCTGCAAGGAAGAAGAACGAGATGAAGAAGACAAACGGACGTAGTCGAACGGATCCTCACAAACGCGACGTTACTGGAACTAACCCGAAGAAGAAACGCCGGAAAGGAGCACACAACATAGTAAACAACCATCACATAAGCATGGCATGATGCACAACCAAGTATGATGCATGACCGGTTTAATGAGGCATGGCATGGCAAAGTGCACAAACAAAACTACAAGTTAAATGGAGTTCAATATGCAACAAGTTGCATACTGACGGAACACCACATTCAAGTTTATCTAGTTCGATCTTGTTTATGTACCCAACAATATTAAATGTTGATTAACATGGAAAGAGGTGAAGCATAATTAAACTAACTATCTAGTCAAGTTTATATGAGGCCGGAAATAACAAACAACAATTCTGGAAAACCCTCATGTGCATATTTCAGGTTTGGTACTGTTCTTCCCTATACACAATTTTAGAGTTGTTAAACATGCAAGATGAGTGCACCATGTTAAATTAGGCATTTTTCTACCCCATTTACATATAAATTTTGTTAAGTTTGGAGCTACAATTATTAAGTTATGAAATAAAGCATTTTAGCATGGCAATAGGCAAAATATAAGCAAACATCATATTAAACATTTTTAACATGCATGAAAGTGGCATATTATGAAACTAGATGAAATTCTAGTCATTTTTCATATAAGGTTAGTTTAATTTGGATGCACGGTTTGAGAGTTATTAAATGCATGAACTAGAAGGGGTTTTCTGCAAAACAGGGCTCTCTGGAAAAATTAGACAAATCATCCAGACCAGGAAAAAAAACCTATCGGGCCGAAACTGGGCATACAGAGCATGGCCCAACAGCAGGGGAGAAAAGGAAGGCGCTCAGGGGGGCCTCACCAAGTGGGCTTCGGCCCAGGTTGGCACAGCAGAGGAGGAGAAAGGCCGGTTGGGGTGCTGGGCCTCGGGTGGGTTACGGCCCATGAAGCCCAGAGGCAAGTCGTCCTCGTCCCCGATCCCGCTAGATCGAGGGAAGCCAGGGGTGGCGACACTGCGAAGCTCGACGGCTAGGGCGTGGGGAGGCGTTGGGGAGGAGATGGGGATGTGCGGCGGCACCGGATCCAGGGATGGAGGTGGTCGGCGGCGCTCGGGGATGCGGGATCCGGCGAGGGGGATCCCAGATCCGGCCGGCGGCATAGTAAAACGAGGTCGGCGGCGACGAGGACTCCTCCGGTGACGGCGGCGAGCTCTTGGAGACAAAAGGAGAAGGGAACTCGTGAGGCCAGGGAAGAAGAGGGAAACGAGGCAAGTAACAACGATGACGGCGACCTGGCGACGTACTCCTACGAGAAGGTGCAAAGAGGCGCGGAGGCGAGGTCGGGGCTCCCAGACAGCGGGGCTGGAGCAGGGAGACGGGACGGGCGACGAACGTGGGCGGCGCTCGGGCCCCGGATGGGCTCGGGCGGGCCCCGCACGGGCCTGAGCGGGGCGCGGTGGATGGGGCGCCGGAGGGGTGACGTGGCACGTCGTGGATGGCCAGGAGCGGAGGCGCTGGCGGCTGCTACCCTCAGGGACAGCGCCAAGTGGTGGAGAAGGGGTGGCCGGCGCTGAAAACAAGGTGGGAGGTGACGGCTGAGGGTAGGGGGAGGCTAGGTTGCCTGAAATGGACAAGGGGTGTCCATATATAGCAAAAGAGCTAGGGTTAGGGGATTTAGGGGGGTTTTTGGACCCTCCGATCGCGATCCGATGGTTTCGGTTGGAGGGGGTTTGGTGGGCTGGTTTAGAGTGGGAGTGGTATGTGAAGAGAGGCCCTGGGCTGAGATGAGAGGGAAGGTGTGCAGCCCGGCAACTGTTTCTGGAGACCGAAAACGTCCTACGTATGACCGGCTATAATGCCGCTATATGTTTAACGGTTCGGCTATCAAACGAGCTCCGAATGCGATGAAACTTGGCAGGCGACCTACTGACAACATAACAACACCGCATGCCAACTTTCAACCCATTCTGAGAACATTTTTATGGCCACTTATAAAATAATATTTCGGACGTGTCGCGGGCGTGTGCAAGTGTGTCTGGGCTCAGAACGGACAACAGACGGAACTGGGGGAACCCCAACGGATGCATGTTTGAAAACATGATGATGCAGTGCACATGATGACATGGCAAGATGCAACACGCAAGCGAATGACATGGCAAAGACGGCAAATAAATGGAAGACACCTGGTGCAACAGTCTCAGGGCGTCACACTGCTACGGGCTGAGCAAGAACCGTTCTTACCTAGGCATCAAAAACCAAAACGCGGTATAGTGATTGCTTTTTGATCTCAGAAAGAACCCTGTTCATTGAATCCGATTCAACTAAAGCTGGAGAAACAGACACCCACTAGCCACCTGTGTGCGAAGCACGTCGATAGAACCAGTCTCGCGTAAGCGTACGCGTAATGTCGGTCTGGGCCGCTTCATCCAACAATGCCGCTGAATCAAGAATCAACTAGTGATGGCAAGCAATATGTATATACACACGCCCACAACTCCTTTGTGTTCTACTCGTGCATATGACATCTACGCATAAGCCTGGCTCTGATGCCACTGTTGGGGAACGCAGCAATTTCAAAAAAAATCCTACGCACACGCAAGAGTGATGCATAGCAACGAGAGGGGAAGAGTGTTGTCCATGTACCCTCGTAGACCGTAAGCGTAAGCGTTATGAGAACGCGGTTGATGTAGTCGTACGTCTTCACGATCCGACCGATTCAAGTACCGAACGTACGGCACCTCCGAGTTCAGCACACGTTCAGCTCGATGACGTCCCACGAACTCCGATCCAGCAGAGCTTCACAGGTGAGTTCCATCAGCACAACGGCGTGATGACGGTGATGATGTCGCTACCGACGCAAGGCTTCGCCTAAGCACCGCTACGATATGATCGAGGTGGATTATGGTGGAGGGGGGCACCGCACACGACTTAGAACGATCAACTTGTGTGTTCTAGGGTGCCCCCTGCCCCCGTATATAAAGGAGCAAAGGGGGAGGCCGGCCGCCCCTTGCAGGGCGCGCCAGGAGGAGGAGTCCTCCTCCTAGTAGGAGTAGGACTCCCCTTTCCTACTCCTACTAGGAGGATGAAAGGAAGGAGGAGAGGGAGAAGGAAGGAGAGGGAGGAAAAGGAGGAAAAGGGGGCCGGCCCCCTAGTCCAATTCGGTTTGGGCTAGGAGGGTCACGCGCCCTGCCTCCTCTCTTCCACCACTTGGCCCATGAGGCCCAATACTTTTTCCCCGTATTCTCGTAACTCCCCGGTACTCCGAAAAATACCTGAATCACTCGAAACCTTTCCGATGTCCGAATATAGTCGTCCAATATATCGATCTTTACGTCTCAACCATTTTGAGACTCCTCGTCATGTCCCCGATCTCATCCGGGACTCCGAACTACCTTCGGTACATCAAATCACATAAACTCATAATACCGATAGTCACCAAACGTTAAGCGTGCGGACCATACGGGTTCGAGAACTATGTAAACATGACCGAGAAACATCTCCTGGTCAATAACCAATAGCGGAACCTGGATGCTCATATTGGCTCCAACATATTCTACGAAGATCTTTATCGGTCAAACTGCATAACAACATACGTTGTTCCCTTAGTCATCGGTATTTTACTTGCCCGAGATTCAATCATCGATATCTCAATACCTAGTTCAATCTCGTTACCGGCAAGTCTCTTTACTCGTTCCGTAATGCATCATCCCACAACTAACTCATTAGTCACATTGCTTGCAAGGCTTATAGTGATGTGCATTACCGAGAGGGCCCAGAGATACCTCTCCGACAATCGGAGTGACAAATCCTAATCTCGATCTATGCCAACTCAACAAGTACCATCGGACACACCTGTAGAGCACCTTTATAATCACCCAGTTATGTTGTGACGTTTGGTAGCACACAAAGTGTTCCTCCGGTATTCGGGAGTTGCATAATCTCATAGTTAGAGGAACATGTATAAGTCATGAAGAAAGTAGTAGCAACAAAGTAAACAATCATCGTGCTAAGCTAACGGAATGGGTCAAGTCAATCACATCATTCTCTCATGATGTGATCCCGTTAATCAAATGAGAACTCATGTCTATGGCTACGAAACTTAACCATCTTTGATTCTACGAGCTAGTCAGGTAGAGGCATACTAGTGACACTCTGTTTGTCTATGTATTCACACATGTACTAAGTTTTCGGTTAATACAATTCTACCATGAATAATAAACATTTATCATGATATAAGGAAATAAATAATAACTTTATTATTGCCTCTAGGGCATATTTCCTTTAGCACTCAGTCTCAGGCTTAGGTCCAGACTTGGGTTTCTTCACTTGAGGAGCAACTGGCTTGATGTTCTTCTTGAAGTTCCCCTTCTTCCATTTACCCTTTTTCTTGAAACTAGTGGTCTTGTTGACCATCAACACTTGATGCTCCTTCTTGATTTCTTCCTCCGCAGCCTTTAGCATTGCGAAGAGCTCAGGAATCGTCTTATCCATCCCTTGCATATTATAGTTAATCACGAAGCTCTTGTAGCTTGGTGGCAGTGATTGAAGAACTCTGTCAATGACACTATCATCAGGAAGATTAACTCCCAGCTGAGTCAAGTGGTTGTGGTACCCAGACATTCTGAGTATATGTTCACTGACAGAACTATTCTCCTCCATTTTGCAGCTGTAGAACTTATTGGAGACTTCATATCTCTCAATCCGGGAATTTGCTTGAAATATTAACTTCAACTCCTGGAACATCTCATATGCTCCATGACGTTCAAAACATCGTTGAAGTCCTGGTTCTAGGCCGTAAAGCATGGCACACCGAACTATCGAGTAGTCATCAGCTTTGCTCTGCCAGGTTTTCACAACATTTGGTGTTGCTACTGCAGCGGGCTTGTCACCTAGCAGTGCTTCCAGGACGTAATTCTTCTGTGCAGCAATGAGGATAATCCTGAAGTTACGAACCCAGTCCATGTAGTTGCTACCATCATCTTTCAACTTAGCTTTCTTTAGGAATGCATTAAAATTCAACGGAACAATAGCACGGGAAATCTATCTACAACAACATAGACATGCAAAATACTATCAGGTACTAAGTTCATGATAAATTAAAGTTCAATTAATCAAATTACTTAAGAACTCCCACTTAGATAGACATCTCTCTAATCATCTAAGTGATCACGTGATCCATATCATGTAAACCATGTCTGATCATCACATGAGATGGAGTAGTTTTCAATGGTGAACATCACTATGTTGATCATATCTACTATATGATTCGCGCTTGACCTTTCAGTCTTAGTGTTCCGAGGCCATATCTGCACATATGCTAGGCTCATCAAGTTTAACCTGAGTATTCTGCGTGTGCAAAACTGGCTTGCACCCGTTGTATGTGAACGTAGAGCTTATCACACCCGATCATCACGTGGTGTCTCGGCACGACGAATTGTAGCAACAGTGCATACTTAGGGAGAACACTTATACCTTGAAATTTAGTGAGAGATCATCTTATAATGCTATCGCCGAACTAAGCAAAATAAGATGCATAAAGGATAAACATCAGATGCACTCAATATAAGTGATATGATATGGCCATCATCATCTTGTGCCTTTGATCTCCATCTCTAAAGCACCGTCATGATCACCATCGTCACCGGCTTGACACCTTGATCTCCATCAAAGCATCATTGTCGTCTCGCCAACTGTTGCTTCTATGACTATCGTTATCGCTTAGTGATAAAGTAAAGCAATTACATGGCGATTGCATTTCATACAATAAAGCGACAACCATATGGCTCCTGCTAGTTGCCGATAACTGTGTTCCAAAACATGATCATCTCATACAATAAAATTTAGCATCATGTCTTGACCATATCACATCACAACATGCCCTGCAAAAACAAGTTAGATGCCCTCTACTTTGTTGTTGCAAGTTTTACATGGTTGCTACGGGCTGAGCAAGAACCGTTCTTACCTACGCATCAAAACCATAACGCGGTATAGTGATTGCCTTTTGATCTTCAGAAAGAACAATGTTCATTGAAGCACGTCGGAGAAGCTGACACCCACCAACCACCTGTGTGTGAAGCACGTCGGTAGAACTAGTCTTGCGTAAGCGTACGCGTAATGTCGGTCTGGCTGCTTCATCCAACAATACCACCGAATCAAGAATCAACTAGTGACGACAAGAAATATGTATATACCCACGCCCACAACTCTTTTGTGTTCTACTCGTGCATATAACATCTACGCATAGACCTAGCTCAGATGCCACTGTTGGGGAACGTAGTAATTTCAAAAAAAAATCCTATGCAGACGCAAGATCCATCCTGGTGATGCATAGCAACAAGAGGGGAAGAGTGTTGTCCACGTACCCTCGTAGACTGTAAGCAGAAGCGTTATGACAACGCGGTTGATATAGTCGTATGTCTTTACGATCCGAGCGATCCTAGTACCGAAAGTACGACACCTCCACGATCTGCACACGTTCGGCTCGGTGACGTCCCACGAACTCTCAATCCAGCTGAGTGTCGAGGGAGAGCTTCATCAGCACGATGGCGTGATGACGGTGATGATGAAGCTACCGGCGTAGGGCTTCACCTAAGCACCATGATGATATGACCGAGGTGGATTATGGTGGAGGGGGGCACCGCACACGGCTAAGAGATCACTGATCAACTTGTGTGTCTATGGGGTGCCCCCCTCCCCGTATATAAAGTAGTGGAGGAGGGGGAGAGGGCCGGCCTCCTAGACGAGCCCAAGGGGGAGTCCTACTCCCGGTGGGAGTAGGATTCCCCCTTCCCTAGTTGGAGTAGGAGAGGGAAGGAAGGGGAAGAGGGAGAGAAGGAAAGGGGGGTCGCCCCCCTCCGAATTCGTATTGGGCTTGGGGGGCACCCCCACCTTGGCCGCCTCCTCCTCCTTTCCACTATGTCCCATTAAGGCCCATTGACTCCCCGGGGGGTTCCTGTAACTCCTGGTACTCCGGTATATGTCCAAAAATAGTCATCCAATATATCGATCTTTATGTCTCGACCATTTCGAGACTCCTCGAATGTCCGTGATCACATCCGGGACTCCGAACTACCTTCGGTACATCAAAACACATAAACTCATAATACCAATCGTCACCGAACGTTAAGCGTGCGGACTGTCATGGAATTGTCACGGCAGATGTCCTAGTGTGAGGACTTAGTTGTGAGGACAACGCATCTATGTGGTAGCTTGAGAGGGGTTGATCGGAATCGAGAGACGCAACACAAGACAAGGATTTAGACAGCTTCGGGCCCCGGGAAACATCATCCGGTAATAGCCCTACATGTTGTTTGTGGCTAGGTCTCATTATGCTCATGAGGGAGTCGCCGCATAAGCCGGCTCCCCTTTAGTTGTT
Source organism: Triticum urartu (assembly GCF_003073215.2). Lineage (NCBI taxonomy): Eukaryota > Viridiplantae > Streptophyta > Magnoliopsida > Poales > Poaceae > Triticum > Triticum urartu. Next base: position 63,479,950 of record NC_053026.1, read on the forward strand.
TCTAGCCTTAGCGATTATTTTCTGTCCCCCTCTTGGGGTGCCCTACCCCTCCTTATATATGTTGAAGGGGCGGGTTACATGACTGGTCCTAGTAGGATTAAGATTACTCTATTACAAGTGGAGTCCTAGTCTTACTTCCTTTGTAGGAGAATATTCCTTACGCTTTGCTCTTAAGCCGGCCCACCATAACATGAGCCAGTCTTCTGGGCCTTGGGCCTTGTCATCCATCTGAAACACCCGTCGGGTCACTAATGAGCCGCCAAGATTGGGCGGGTTACCCGTGAGTCGCCAAGCTCCGGGCGGGTCACCAGGGAGTCGTCAAGATCCATCCGGGTCATACATCCAGCCGGGTTAAACCGCGGGGTATTGTTGGGTTTCGTAGTAATTTCAAAAAATTTCCTACGCACACGCAAGATCATGTGATGCATAGCAACGAGAGGGGAGAGTATTGTCTACATACCCAACGCAGACCGACTGCGGAAGCGCTGACACGACGTAGAGGAAGTAGTCGTACGTCTTCACGATCCAATCGATCAAGCACCGAAACTACGGCACCTCCGAGTTCGAGCACACGTTCAGCTCGATGACGATCCCCGGACTCCGATCCAGCAAAGTGTCGGGGAAGAGTTCCGTCAGCACGAAGGCGTGGTGACGATCTTGATGAACTACAGCAGCAGGGCTTCGCCTAAACTCCGCTACAGTATTATCGAGGAATATGGTGGCAGGGGGCACCGCACACGGCTAAGGAATAGATCACGTGGATCAACTTGTGTGTTTCTGGGGTGCCTCTACCTCAATATATAAAGGAGCCAAGGGGGAGGGGGGCGCCGGCCAGGAGGAGGGCGCAGGAGGAGTCCTACTCCTTCCGGGAGTAGGACTCCCCCCCCCCCAATCCTATTCCAACTAGGATTCCCAAGGGGGAAAGAGGGAGAGGGGTGGCCGGCCACCTCTCCTAGTCCTAATAGGACTAGGGGAGGGGGGAGGCGCGCAGCCCTTATGGGCAGCCCTTTCATCTTTCCACTAAGGCCCATATGATTCCCGGGGGGTTCCGGTAACCTCCCGGTAACCCGGTAAAATCCCGATTTCACCCGGAACACTTCCGATATCCAAATATAGGCTTCCAATATATCAATCTTTACGTCTCGACCATTTCGAGACTCCTCGTCATGTCCGTGATCACATCCGGGACTCCGAACAACCTTCGGTACATCAAAATGCATAAACTCATAATATAACTGTCATCGTAACCTTAAGCATGCGGACCCTACGGGTTCGAGAACAATATAGACATGACCGAGACACGTCTCCGGTCAATAACCAATAGCGGGACCTGGATGCCCATATTGGCTCCTACATATTCTACGAAGATCTTTATCGGTCAGACCGCATAACAACATACGTTGTTCCCTTTGTCATCGGTATGTTACTTGCCCGAGATTCGATCGTCGGTATCCAATACCTAGTTCAATCTCGTTACCGGCAAGTCTCTTTACTCGTTCCGTAATACATCATCTCACAACTAACATATTAGTTGTAATGCTTGCAAGGCTTATGTGATGTGTATTACCGAGAGGGCCCAGAGATACCTCTTCGACAATCGGAGTGACAAATCCTAATCTCGAAATACGCCAACCCAACATCTACCTTTGGAGACACCTGTAATGCTCCTTTATAATCACCCAGTTACGTTGTGACGTTTGGTAGCACCCAAAGTGTTCCTCCGGCAAACGGGAGTTGCATAATCTCATAGTCATAGGAACATGTATAAGTCATGAAGAAAGCAATAGCAACATACTAAACGATCGGGTGCTAAGCTAATGGAATGGGTCATGTCAATCAGATCATTCAACTAATGATGTGACCTCGTTAATCAAATAACAACTCATTGTTCATGGTCAGGAAACATAACCATCTTTGATTAACGAGCTAGTCAAGTAGAGGCATACTAGTGACACTTTGTTTGTCTATGTATTCACACATGTATTATGTTTCCGGTTAATACAATTCTAGCATGAATAATAAACATTTATCATGATTATAAGGAAATAAATAATAACTTTATTATTGCCTCTAGGGCATATTTCCTTCACGTCTCCCACTTGCACTAGAGTCAATAATCTAGATTACACAGTAATGATTCTAACACCCATGGAGCCTTGGTGCTGATCATGTTTTGCTCGTGGAAGAGGCTTAGTCAACGGGTCTGCAACATTCAGATCCGTATGTATATTGCAAATCTCTATGTCTCCCACCTGGACTAGATCCCGGATGGAATTGAAGCGTCTCTTGATGTGCTTGGTTCTCTTGTGAAATCTGGATTCCTTTGCCAAGGCAATTGCACCAGTATTGTCACAAAAGATTTTCATTGGACCCGATGCACTAGGTATGACACCTAGATCGGATATGAACTCCTTCATCCAGACTCCTTCGTTCGCTGCTTCCGAAGCAGCTTGTATGTACTCCGCTTCACATGTAGATCCCGCACGACGCTTTGTTTAGAACTGCACCAACTGACAGCTCCACCGTTTAATGTAACACGTATCCGGTTTGCGATTTAGAATCGTCCGGATCAGTGTCAAAGCTTGCATCAACGTAACCTTTTTACGATGAGCTCTTTGTCACCTCCATATACGAGAAACATATCCTTAGTCCTTTTCAGGTATTTCAGGATGTTCTTGACCGCTGTCCAGTGATCCACTCCTGGATTACTTTGGTACCTCCCTGCTAAACTTATAGCAAGGCACACATCAGGTCTGGTACACAGCATTGCATACATGATAGAGCCTATGGCTGAAGCATAGGGAACATCTTTCATTTTCTCTCTATCTTCTGCAGTGGTCGGGCATTGAGTCTTACTCAACTTCACACCTTGTAACACAGGCAAGAACCCTTTCTTTGCTGATCCATTTTGAACTTCTTCAAAACTTTGTCAAGGTATGTGCTTTGTGAAAGTCCAATTAAGCGTCTTGATCTATCTCTATAGATCTTGATGCCTAATATGTAAGCAGCTTCACCGAGGTCTTTCATGAAAAACTCTTATTCAAGTATCCCTTTATGCTATCCAGAAATTCTATATCATTTCCAATTACAATATGTCATCCACATATAATATCAGAAATGCTACAGAGCTCCCACTCACTTTCTTGTAAATACAGGCTTCTCCAAAAGTCTGTATAAAACCAAATGCTTTGATCACACTATCAAAGTGTTTATTCCAACTCCGAGAGGCTTGCACCAGTCCATAAATGGATCGCTGGAGCTTGCACACTTTGTTAGCTCCCTTTGGATCGACAAAACCTTCCGGTTGCATCATATACAACTCTTCTTCTAGAAATCCATTCAGGAATGCAGTTTTGACATCCATCTGCCAAATTTCATAATCATAAAATGCGGCAATCGCTAACATGATTCGGACGGACTTAAGCATCGCTACGGGTGAGAAGGTCTCATCGTAGTCAATCCCTTGAACTTGTCGAAAACCTTTCCGCAACAAGTCGAGCTTTGTAGACAGTAACATTACCGTCAGCGTCAGTCTTCTTCTTGAAGATCCATTTATTCTCAATTGCTTGCCGATCATCGGGCAAGTCAACCAAAGTCCACACTTTGTTCTCATACATGGATCCCATCTCAGATTTCATGGCTTCAAGCCATTTTGTGGAATCTGGGCTCACCATCGCTTCTTCATAGTTCATAGGTTCATCATGATCTAGTAGCATGACTTCCAGAACAGGATTACCGTACCACTCTGGTGCGGATCTTACTCTGGTTGATCTACGAAGTTCAGTAACAACTTGATCTGAAGTTCCATGATCATCATCATTAATTTCCTAACTAATTGGTGTAGGCGTCACAGGAACAGATTTCTATGATGAGCTACTTTCCAATAAGGGAGCAGGTACAGTTACCTCATCAAGTTCTACTTTCCTCCCACTCACTTCTTTCGAGGAAACTCCTTCCCTAGAAAGGATCCATTTTTAGCAACGAATGTCTTGCCTTCGGATCTGTGATAGAAGGTGTACCCAACAGTCTCCTTTGGGTATCCTATGAAGACACATTTCTCCGATTTGGGTTCGAGCTTATCAGGTTGAAGCTTTTTCACATAAGCATCGCAGCCCCAAACTTTAAGAAACGACAACTTTGGTTTCTTGCCAAACCACAGTTCATAAGGCGTCGTCTCAACGGATTTTGATGGTGCCCTATTTAACGTGAATGCAGGCCGTCTCTAGAGCATAACCCCAAAACGATAGCGGTAAATCAGTAAGAGACATCATAGATCGCACCATATCTAGTAAAGTACGATTACGACGTTCGGACACACCATTACGCTGTGGTGTTCCGGGTGGCGTGAGTTGCGAAACTATTCCACAGTTTTTCAAATGTACACCAAACTCGTAACTCAAATATTCTCCTCCACGATCAGATCGTAGAAACTTTATTTTCTTGTTACGATGATTTTCAACTTCACTCTGAAATTCTTTGAACTTTTCAAATGTTTCAGACTTATGTTTCATTAAGTAGATATATCCATATCTGCTTAAATCATCTGTGAAGGTGAGAAAATAACGATATCCGCCACGAGCCTCAATATTCATCGGACCACATACATCGGTATGTATGATTTCCAACAAATCTGTTGCTCTCTCCATAGTACCGGAGAACGGTGTTTTAGTCATCTTGCCCATGAGGCACGGTTCGCAAGTACCAAGTGATTCATAATCAAGTGGTTCCAAAAGTCCATCAGTATGGAGTTTCTTCATGCGCTTTACACCGATATGACCTAAACGACAGTGCCACAAATAAGTTGCACTTTCATTATCAACTCTGCATCTTTTGGCTTCAACATTATGAATATGTGTATTACTACTATCGAGATTCAATAAAAATAGACCACTCTTCAAGGGTGCATGACCATAAAAGATATTACTCATATAAATAGAACAACCATTATTCTCTGATTTAAATGAATAACCGTCTCGCATTAAACAAGATCCAGATATAATGTTCATGCTCAACGCTGGCACCAAATAACAATTATTTAGGTCTAATATTAATCCCGAAGGTAGATGTAGAGGTAGCGTGCCGACCGCGATCACATCGACTTTGGAACCGTTTCCCACGCGCATCGTCACCTCGTCCTTTGCCAGTGCCCGCTTATTCGTAGTCCCTGTTTCGAGTTGCAAATATTAGCAACAGAACCAGTATCAAATACCCAGGTGCTACTGCGAGCATTAGTAAGGTACACATCAATAACATGTATATCACATATACCTTTGTTCACCTTGCCATCCTTCTTATCCGCCAAATACTTGGGGCAGTTCCGCTTCCAGTGACCAGTCTGCTTGCAGTAGAAGCACTCAGTTTCAGGCTTAGGTCCAGACTTGGGTTTCTTCTCTTGAGCAGCAACTTGCTTGCCGTTCTTCTTGAAGTTCCCCTTCTTCTTCCCTTTGCCCTTTTTCTTGAAACTAGTGGTCTTGTTGACCATCAACACTTGATGCTCCTTCTTGATTTCTACCTCCGCAGCTTTCAGCATTGCGAAGAGCTCGGGAATAGTTTTATTCATCCCTTGCATATTATAGTTCATCACGAAGCTCTTGTAGCTTGGTGGCAGTGATTGGAGAATTCTGTCAATGACGCAATCATCCGGAAGATTAACTCCCAATTGAATCAAGTGATTATTATACCCAGACATTTTGAGTATATGCTCACTGACAGAACTGTTCTCCTCCATCTTGCAGCTATAGAACTTATTGGAGACTTCATATCTCTCAATCCGAGCATTTGCTTGAAATATTAACTTCAACTCCTGGAACATCTCATATGCTCCATGACGTTCAAAACGTCGTTGAAGTCCCGATTCTAAGCCGTAAAGCATGGCACACTGAACTATCGAGTAGTCATCAGCTTTGCTCTGCCAGACGTTCATAACATCTGGTGTTGCTCCAGCAGCAGGCCTGGCACCCAGCGGTGCTTCCAGGACGTAATTCTTTTGTGCAGCAATGAGGATAATTCTCAAGTTACGGACCCAGTCCGTGTAATTGCTACCATCATCTTTCAACTTTGCTTTCTCAAGGAACACATTAAAATTCAACGGAACAACAACACGGGCCATCTATCTACAATCAAACATAAACAAGCAAGATACTATAAGGTACTAAGTTCATGATAAATTTAGGTTCAATTAATCATATTACTAAAGAACTCCACTTAGATAGACATCCCTCTAATCTTCTAAGTGATTACGTGATCCAAATCAACTAAACCATAACCGATCATCACGTGAGATGGAGTAGTTTTCAATGGTGAACATCGTTTATGTTGATCATATCTACTATATGATTCACGCTCGACCTTTCGGTCTCCGTGTTCCGAGGCCATATCTGCATATGCTAGGCTCGTCAAGTTTAACCTGAGTATTCTGCGTTGCAAAACTGGCTTGCACCCGTTGTAGATGGACGTAGAGCTTATCACACCCGATCATCACGTGGTGTCTGGGCACGACGAACTTTGGCAACGGTGCATACTCAGGGAGAACACTTCTTGATAATTTAGTGAGAGATCATCTTATAATGCTACCGTCAATCAAAGCAAGATAAGATGCATAAAAAGATAAACATCACATGCAATCAATTTAAGTGATATGATATGGCCATCATCATCTTGTGCTTGTGATCTCCATCTCCGAAGCACCGTCATGATCACCATCGTCACCGGTGCGACACCTTGATCTCCATCGTAGCATCGTTGTCGTCTCGCCAATCTTATGCTTCCACGACTATCACTACCGTTTAGTAATAAAGTAAAGCATTACATCGCGATTGCATTGCATAACAATAAAGCGACAACCATATGGCTCCTGCCAGTTGCGATACTCGCGTACAAAACAATGATCATCTCATACAATAAAATTCAGCATCATGCCTTGACCATATCACATCACAACATGCCCTGCCAAAAACAGTTAGACGTCCTCTACTTTGTTGTTGCAAGTTTTACGTGGCTGCCTACGGGGCTTAAGTAAGAACCAATCTCACCTACGCATCAAAACCACAAACGATAGTTTCAAATAGACTCCGTTTTAACCTTCGCAAAGACCGGGCCGTAGCCATACTTGGTTCAACTAAAGTTGAGAGACAGGTCGCCCCGCAAGCCCACCTGTGTGCAAAGCACGTCGGGAGAACCGGTCTTCGCGTAAGCGTACGCGTAAGGTTTGGTCCGGTCGTCTCGTCCAACCAATACCGCCAACCAAAGTATGACATGCTGGTAGGCAGTATGACTTGTATCGCCACAACTCACTTGTGTTCTACTCGTGCATATAACATCAACATAAATAACCTAGGCTCTGATGCCACTGTTGGATTTCGTAGTAATTTCAAAAAATTTCCTACGCACACGAGATCATGTGATGCATAGCAACGAGAGGGGAGAGTAGTTGTCTTATGTAACCCAACGCAGAACCGACTGCGGAAGCGCTGACAGCGCATAGAGGAAGTAGTCGTTACGTCTTCACGATCCAACCGATCAAGCACCGAAACTATGGCCTCCGAGTTCGAGCACACGTTCAGCTCGATGACGATCCCCGGACTCCGATCCAGCAAGTGTCGGGGAAGAGTTCGTCAGCACGACGGCCGTGGTGACCGATCTTGATGAACTACAGCAGCAGGGCTTCGCCTAAAACTCCGCTACAGTATTATCGAGGAATATGGTGGCAGGGGCACCGCACACGGCTAAGAATAGATCACGTGGATCAACTTGTCTGTTTCTGGGGTGCCTCTGCCTCCGTATATAAAGGAGCCAAGGGGGACGGGCGGCCGGCCAAGGAGGAGGGCGCAGGAGGAGTCCTACTCCTTCCGGGAGTAGGACTCCCCCCCTCCCCCAATCCTATTCCAACTAGGATTCCCAAGGGGGAAAGAGGGAGAGGGGTGGCCGGCCACCTCTCCTAGTCCTAATAGGACTAGGGGAGGGGGGAGGTGCGCAGCCACCTTGGGCTGCCCCTTTCGCCTTTCCACTAAGGCCCATGAAGGCCCATATGGCTCCCGGGGGGGTCCGGTAACCTCCCGGTAACCCGGTAAAATCCCGATTTCACCCGGAACACTTCCGATATCCAAATATAGGCTTTCAATATATCAATCTTTACGTCTCGACCATTTCGAGACTCCTCTTCATGTCCGTGATCACATCCGGGACTCCGAACAACCTTCGGTACATCAAAATGCATAAACTCATAATATAACTGTCATCGTAACCTTAAGCGTGCGGACCCTACGGGTTCGAGAACAATGTAGACATGACCGAGACACGTCTCCGGTCAATAACCAATAGCGGGACCTGGATGCCCATATTGGCTCCTACATATTCTACGAAGATCTTTATCGGTCAGACCGCATAACAACATACGTTGTTCCCTTTGTCATCGGTATGTTACTTGCCCGAGATTCGATCGTCGGTATCCAATACCTAGTTCAATCTCGTTACCGGCAAGTCTCTTTACTCGTTCCGTAATACATCATCTTCACAACTAAACATATAGTTGTAATGCTTGCAAGGCTTATGTGATGTGTATTACCGAGAGGGCCCCAGAGATAACCTCTTCGACAATCGGAGTGACAAATCCTAATTCTCGAAATTACGCCAACCCAAACATCTACCTTGGAGACACCTGTAATGCTCCTTTATAATCACCCAGTTACGTTGTGACGTTTGGTAGCACCCAAAGTGTTCCTCCAGCAAACGGGAGTTTGCATAATCTCATAGTCATAGGAACATGTTATAAGTCATGAAGAAAGCAATAGCAACATACTAAACGATCGGGTGCTAAGCTAATGGAATGGGTCATGTCAATCAGATCATTCAACTAATGATGTGACCTCGTTAATCAAATAACAACTCATTGTTCATGGTCAGGAAACATAACCATCTTTGATTAACGAGCTAGTCAAGTAGAGGCATACTAGTGACACTTTGTTTGTCTATGTATTCACACATGTATTATGTTTCCGGTTAATACAATTCCAGCATGAATAATAAAAATTTATCATGATTATAAGGAAATAAATAATAACTTTATTATTGCCTCTAGGGCATATTTCCTTCAGGTATATCCCCGACATTAGCCCCCAGTTTAATTTGGATCTATCTATGTTAAATTGATCTGCAATATAAACACAAGAACAAATTTGGCAGGTTGTGCTTCAGGTTAAATATTTTGTAAGCCGTCACCTGATCATCGTTAAGTCCTTGTCACTTCCTTTTTGATATATACAAGTCCATGATCTCATAGCAAATATCCCTTGCAGATATGTTTCAACTTTGTCAATGTAAAAAATCCAAATACTTCTTTTGAGAAATCCAGGTTAATAGGTCAGCTTCAGAGTCAATTTGCTGACATTGATCTCTTGTAGAGAAATATTGTAAGAAATAATCCACTTGAATCGGCTTCCAAAGCGCCAGCTTAAAAAATATTGGTCTTGAAATACTCATCTAACTTTTAGCTGGCTTGAAGATGTAAAACTTGCCGGTTTATCATTACCAAAATTGTCGGGTTATAAAACAGACGATGTCGGGGCATAATTGTTGTTGACACCGGGTCATGTAATTGATCTTCCTGATTTTCTCAAAACTGATAATTTGAAGACGTTCCTCCTTTATATGCATAATACCTGTAGCCCCCAAGTCTTAAGAGGAGAACATAGTGATAGCTTAAGACTTGCTCCAATATAAGTGTTGCAACCTTGAAGAAATCTGGGTTGTTCATCTCAATCATTAGTCATAAACTGAATATTCCACACATGTAGCCCCCAAGTGCCGGTTTCTCATGCTTGCAGCAACCTGGGACTTGTAATTGCTTTATGATCTTAAAAACTTCAACCAGTGTTAGCCCCCAAGGGCCGAGTCATTATGCAATAATGAGCAGGGACTTTATAGATATGATCATGTAGACTTGAACAGCAACATGTAGCCCCCAAGGGCCGGCTCAGCAAGATAATACCGAGCTGGGACTTTATATATACTTCATTGAAAATAACATCATATGATGTAACCCCACTATGAGGCTTGAATCCACGTCCACAAGGTTAAGAGTCTTGTTCTCTGAGCAATGAACCCTTCAATATAATGGATTTAAAGTTTGTGTACCTTGAATTTTGACAGGAGCAATTCGTAGCCCCCAAGGGCCGGCTCATTACAATGTGATGAGTCGGGTCTTCAATAAGGCCAGTAAAAATGACTTTGCATTAGCCCCCAAGTGTCATGGTGCATGCTTACAGAGACATGAGACTTGCATATTTTATGTAATTTCAACTTAAATAATGTAGCCCCCAAGTGCCGGGTCGTAAGCCTGCAACGACTCGGGACTATTCCTTCCATTGTAAAATAAATTATATCCATTGATAAAATAATATCCATTGCGCTGAAGCGACTTTGAAAACCTCAATCATAATATTGGTTATTGATAACCATAATAAAAATCCAGCCATGTTGGCTATTAAAGATTTGAATAATACAACCCAATGATTTATAAGCGCATGATTCCAATGGCACAATCCAAATATATATTGGTGACTTAACGTCCAAAGCCAGATCGGGCTAATAAACACCGGATAATTTCTCATCATACATTGGCTACTTGTAGTCAAAAGCCAGGCCGGGTTAATAAACACCAGTGAATTATAATCAGAAAGCCTTATAAGCCTCATCAAATAAACCTCAAAAAAATCTGCCAAATAAAAACAAACGAAAAACGAGGCTTTTCATGGGCTACCAGGCCGAAAATCGAGTGCTTTCACGGGCCGCACAGCCACTGAGTTAAACCTATATACAAACCTTATAAGATGGACCTCACATAACCAATCGTCGTTTTAACTTTGACAAGTTTACTTTTATGCATAAGATTAACTTGTCAAACGTTCGGCGGGTCATTCCAAGATTAGCTGGGCGGAGTGGCTTACTTAAAAAGGCAGGATAACCCGGGGTTTTAGGCGAATACACCTGGCTCTCAAGCCTGGCTTTTAAGCCTATTACAAGGGTTATAAAAACTCTTTGTTCTTTAGAACAAAAGAGCCCCCAAGCAATATTTTTGAGCTGTGCTCAATGGGCGCCTATGTTTGAGTTGTGCTTTTGCAACAGACTCTCTTTAGTCCCTTTAACCTGGTTAGCAAGCCCCTAAGTGTTTTGTAAGCATGGCGTATACGCCAGATCAAAGGGTAATCATACCTTCGCTCAATGAGCAAGAAGCCCCCATGTGACCATAATAAGATAAGCCATAAGGCAGGATACCCATGTTTGAACTGCGCATCATGGCAACAAGTTCTCTTTGGCAACCTTTAATTTTTCTGAGAACTCGAACTTGCGAGAGATGAATTCTTTTTGAACAGGAATTTCAAACCAGATATTGAGAGATTTAAAGCTTTGTGAGAGATATATTTCCCTTGAACCGGATTTTGAACCGGAATCCTTCCTGATAACCCGGAATTCTTCTATTGAACCGGAACTCTATGATTGTCAATCACTTTTTTAAGCCAGAAATTTTCTGACGGCCTTCAAATTTTCACCAACAGGGCAGTAGCTTCCAGGGCCGGGTTATTTTTCCCTACAATGATCCGGAGTTCTTGAATTTTGCTGAAACTGGCCAAAACTTGCTGAGTCATATCATCATAGCCCCCGAGTCTTAAGACGACTCCAGGAGTTGTCTTGAGATTCTCCATATTTGACCGTGATATAAACTGGTATGTAATTAAACAGTGGAACGCTGGAATATGTTGAAGCTCGGCGGGTTATAAATGACCCCGTATGATTTGTATTAGTATTCCGGCCAACGGTTCATCCTGGCAGGTTGTTGAAGTTAATCCGGCCAATGGTTCATCCTGGCGGCAATATAAACCACTTTTGTCGTGCATGACTGCCCTGCATACAAGAATATGCAGACCAAAGTAATTGTTCTTTGACAAAAAACAACATGTGCCAAGAAAATAAATTAGATGGATATCACCTGATTTGTCCGGATGATAGATGATCCGTTCCATAAACAACTTCCAGTACTTGTAATGACAATTTAGCCACTTTCCCCCGCCCTTGCCAAAGGGCAGCGCTGCTACACACACGACAGTGCTCAGCCGATTCTTGCACGATCTTACTAATCTAACCATGCATTCATGGGATGAAATGAAGTAGAACCATTGGATGAAGCATCGTCCATCGATCGGCCAGTTAAGTATCATCTGCATAGCACTTTCGATCAACCATGGCAGAGGCGGCTGCTTGAAGCTCAATCGCAGCGAAACCGGAGCTCGACGGCTGTGAACATACACTCCGAATTGCATTTGACTCTCTTTTTAACTTTTTGATCTTTGTGAGCAGACCAAACATAGCTTTGGCCATTGGGGAATAGTCAATCAGCCTAGTCCTTCACATGAACTGAACTTTTAGGCAATAATTGGTCTGGGAACTTGTGCCTTTGTAGGTTTGCCCTTGTAGCAAACGGATATTTTAAAAAGTGCAAAATGACTTGCACGACTCGGTCTTTACGCCAGGGAGTAGTACTCCATCAAGTCTGATTGGACAATTTTGCCTTCACATAGAAAATTACCAACACAAAAACGCCTTAGTTTTGCCTGCTGTCGCCGCTATGAATTTCCTCTGGACTTGTGCGTATACACAGCCACACATAGTTGAATGATCCTGAAGGTGCAGGGGCGAGACCGCAAAACGGACGCCCTCTTGGCGACTCAAAACGGAGGCCAGGCCGGCGAAGGACTCCAGTGACTTGATGATTTAGAGCGAGGCCAGGGCGGCGACGGTGAAATCCGGCCGGCTCGGAGCACCCATAGCAGAGGAGGAGCGCAAGCAGTGGCAGAATCGCGCAGGGACGGCTCAGAGGTACCGGACAACCTCGACGGCCGGGCGGCTCGCAGCGGCAGATGCAACTCAGCGGCCGGCTTGACGCATACGCGGCAACAGGCTGCAGTAGTAGAGGCGGCAACCCGGCAGAGGAGTAGAGGCCGGCGTGCGGCCATGAAGGCAAGGTGATGGTGGGTTGAGCAGGTCATGGAGATGGCGCTCGAAGGGGCGAAGGCAGCGGAGCGGCCGACAGCGCTCCCCCGATGCAGTTGAGGCGGGTAACAGAGGCGGCTGGCGGCGTGGGTCGGCTCCCCGGCGGCGGCTCGACACCAGGCGGCCCGGAGGCGCGGGGCGACGATGCAGAGCCACTCAAATTGTCGTGGGGGGATTGACAAGTCCACGTCCACCTCCTCCAGGGCGTGGCCCTTTTTTTCTTTCTTTTTTGTTGTTCACATGAAGACCCTGCCACTTGATAGCTCTTGCCTTCCATATTTCTTTGAATAAGTCTCTTGGTAGATTCCTTGTATGCATGTAGCAACCAGAATTGATAACAGGAAAACTGATTTAGCTTCAGGTGACGGTCTCGGCGACTCCGTAATCTCGGCGAGTCTCTGTTGATCCTGCCGAAAATGCACAGGCCAGGAACGACAGTAAGTCCCCGGGCCGTACGAAAATAATCTCTTTATTCTCCTTTAACTAAACACACGCGGGTCACCAGGGAGTCGTCAAGATCCATCCGGGTCATACATCCAGCCGGGTTACAACACAGACTCTACGGGTTCGAGAACTATGTAGACATGACTCAGACACGTCTCCAATAACCAATAGCGGAACCTGAATGTTCATATTGGCTCCCACATATTGTACGAAGATCTTTATCGGTCAAACCGCATAACGATATACGTTGTTCCCTTTGTCATCGGTATGTTACTTGCCCAAGATTCGATTGTCGGTATCTCAATACCTAGTTCAATCTCGTTACCGGCAAGTCTCTTTACTCGTTCCGTAATGCATCATCCCGCAACTAACTCATTAGTCACATTGCTTGCAAGGCTTATATTGATGTGCATTACCGAGAGGGCCCAGAGATACCTCTCCGACAATCGGAGTGAAAAATCCTAATCTCGATCTATGCCAACTCAAAAAACACCATTAGAAACACCTGTAGAGCACCTTTATAATCACCCAGTTACGTTGTGACGTTTGGTAGCACACAAAGTGTTCGTCCGGTATTCGGGAGTTGCATGATCTGATAGTCATAGGAACATGTATAAGTTATGGAGAAAGCAATAGCAACAAACTAAACGATCATCGTGCTAAGCTAACAGATGAGTCAAGTCAATCACATCATTCTCTAATGATGTGATCCTGTTAATCAAATGACAACTCATGTCTATGGTTAGGAAACATAACCATCATTGATTCAACGAGCTAGTCAAGTAGAGGCATACTAGTGACATTATGTTTGTCTATGTATTCACACATGTACTTAGTTTCCGGTTAATACAATTCTAGCATGGATAATAAACATTTATCATGATATAAGGAAATATAAATAACAACTTTATTATTGCCTCTAGGGCATATTTCCTTCAGAAATTTCTTCGGGTATGATAGAACAAATGCTAGCTAATCTTTATGCAGGAGATGGAACCAAACATCCTGATATGCACTTGATATATGTGGAACAAATTTGTGGATTGTTTAAACTTGCAGGTTTACCCAGGGATGAAGTGATGAAAAAGGTTTTCCCTTTATTTTTGAAGGGAAAAGCATTGGCATGGTATAGGCTATGTGATGATATTAGATCATGGAATTGGAATCGTTTGAAATTGGACTTCCACCAAAAAAATTATCCTATGCATCTAGTTCATCGTGATCGGAATTATATATATAATTTTTTGCCTTGTGAAGGAGAAAGTATCGCTCTAGCTTGGGGGAGGCTTAAGTCAATATTATATTCATGCCCCAATCATGAGCTTTGAAGAGATATTATTATCCAGAATATTTATGCTCGGCTTTCTCGTAATGATCAAACCTTGCTTTATTCTTCTTGTGCTGGTTCATTTATGAAGAAGACTATTGAATTCCGGTGGGATCTTTTGAAAAGAATTAAATGCAACTCTGAAGATTGGGAACTCGACGAAGGTAAAGAGTCAGGTATTAAATTTAAGTATGATTGTGTTAAATCTTTTATGGATACTGATGCTTTTCAAAAGTTTAGCACTAAATATGGACTTGACTCTGAGATAGTAGCCTCCATTTGTGAATCATTTGCTACTCATGTTGAACTCCCTAAGGAGATGTGGTTTAAATATAACCCACCTATTAAAGAAAAAATTAAATAACCAGTACAAGTTAAAGAAGAAACTATACTTTACAATGTTGATCCAGTTGTTTCTTCTGCTTATATTGAGAAACCACCTTTCCCTGTTAGGATTAAGGAACATGCTAAAGTTTCAACTATGGTTAACAAAAGCTATATTAGAACACCTAAACCTGATGAACAAATTAAAGTTGAACCTAGTATTGCTATGATTAAAGATCTCCTGGAAGAAGATATGGATGGGCATGTTATTTACTTCTGTGAAGAAGCTGCTAGAATTGCTAAACCATATAAAAGAGATAAACATAGACCTGTTGTTCACATGCCTATTATTTCAGTTAAAATAGGATATCACTGTTATCATGGTTTATGTGACATGGGTGCTAGTGTGAGTGCTATTCCTTACACTTTATATGAAGAAATCATGAAATACATAGCACCTCCTGAGATAGAAGAAATAGATGTTACTATTAAACTTGCTAATAGAGACACCATATCACCATTTGGGATTATTAGAGATGTTGAAGTTCTGTGTGGGAAATAAAATACCCTACTGATTTTCTTGTTCTTGGTTTCCCACAAGATGACTTTTGTCCCATTATCTTTGGTAGACCTTTCTTGAATACAGTTAATGCTAAGATAGATTGTAAGAAACAAACTGCTAGTGTTAGCTTTGGTGATGAGTCTCATGAGTTTAATTTTTCCAAGTTTAATAGAAATCATCATGAAAAAGAATTGCCTAGTAAGGATGAATTAATTGGTCTTGCTTCTATTGTTGTTCCATCTACTGATTCTTTAGAACAATATTTGCTAGACCATGAAAAAGATTTACATATGCATGAAAGAAATGAAATAGATAAGGTTTTGTTTGAACAAGGCTTAAACACAATCTTCCTATTGAAACTCTAGGAGGTCCTCCTCCACCTAAAGGTGGTCTTGTGTTTGAATTAAAACAATTGCCAAACACTTTGAAATATGCTTATCTCCATGAAAATAAGATATATCCTGTTATTATTAGTGCTAACCTTTCAGAACATGAATAAGAAAGATTATTGATGAAGGAAATATGCCCTAGAGGCAATAATAAAGATGTTATTTATATTTCTTTATATCATGTTAAATGTTTATTATTCATGCTAGAATTGTATTGACCGGAAACTTGATACATGTGTGAATACATAGACAAAACTACTTGACTGTCTCGTTAATCAAAGATGGTTAAGTTTCCTAGCCATAGACATGTGTTGTCATTTGATGAACGGGGTCACATCATTAGAGAATGATGTGATGGCAAGACCCATCCGTTAGCCATTATGATCGTTGAGTTTTATTGCTATTGCTTTCTTCATGACTTATACATGTTCCTTTGACTATGAGATTATGCAACTCCTGAATACCGGAGGAACACCTTGTGTGCTATCAAACGTCACAACACAATTGGATGATTATAAAGATGCTCTACAGGTGTCTCCGAAGGTGTTTGTTGGGTTGGCATAGATCGAGATTAGGATTTGTCACTGCGTGTATCAGAGAGGTATGCTTGCGCCCTCTCGGTAATGCACATCACTATAAGCCTTGCAAGCAATGTGACTAATGAGTTAGTTGCGGGATGATGCATTACGGAACGAGTAAAGAGACTTGCCGGTGATGAGATTGAACTAGGTATGGTGATATCGATGATCGAATCTCGGGCAAGTAATATGCCAATGACAAAGGGAATAATGTATGTTGTTATGTGGTTTGACCGATAAAGATCTTTGAGGGAGTCCTGGATTAGGGGGTCTCCGGACAGCCGGACTGTTGGACTATGAAGATACAAGATTGAAGACTTCGTCTCGTGTCCGGATGGGACTCTACTTGGCGTGGAAGGCAAGCTAGGCAATACGGATATGGATATCTCCTCCTTTGTAACCGACGTTGTGTAACCCTAACGCTCTCTGGTGTCTATATAAACCGAAGGGTTTTAGTCCGTAGGACAACAATCACAACATACAATCGTACCATAGGCTAGCTTCTAGGGTTTAGCCTCTCTGATCTCGTGGTAGATCTACTCTTGTACTACCCATATCATCAATATTAATCAAGCAGGACGTAGGGTTTTACCTCCATCAAGAGGGCCCGAACCTGGGTAAAACATCATGTCCCCTGCCTCCTATTACCATCCGGCCTAGACGCACAGTTCGGGACCCCCTACCTGAGATCCGCCGGTTTTTACACCGACATTGGTGCTTGCATTGAGAGTTCATCTGTGTCGTCGCCGTTAGGCTTGATGGCTCCTACTATCATCGATAGCGATGCGGTCCAGGGTGAGACTTTTCTCCCCGGATAGATCTTCGTATTTGGCGGCTTTGCACCGCGGGCTAATTCGCTTGGCCATCTGGAGTAGATCGGAAGCTACGCCCCTGGCCGTCAGGTCAGATTTGGAAGTTTGAACTACACGTCCGACATCCGCGGAGACTTGATCTTCGACGGATTCGAGCCGCAGCCGGACACGCCGCACTGTCACGATGGGTATGACCTAGCTCTGCCGCCGAACAGTACCCCAGAGGCTGCGCCCTCATCAGCTCCGACCCTTAGCTCGGAGCCAACTGCGCCAATCAAGGACGGGTGGTTAGACACCGCCTCAGGGGCTGCAGTCTCAACGGCGATCGAGCCAAACACCAGCCTAACCCTCTGCGCAGCCCGTGACTCCAAGGTGTCGGACTCTTTTCCGGACTCTGAACCATCCGCACCCCTGCCAATCGAATCCGATTGGGCGCCGATCATGGAATTCACCGCCGCGGATATCTTTCAGCACTCGCCCTTCGGCGACATTCTGAATTCACTAAGGTCTCTCTCTTTGTCAGGAGAGCCCTGGCCGGACTATGGCCAATATGATTGGGATGCGGACGACAAAGAAATTCGACGCCCACCCACCACCCACTTCGTAGCCACTGTCGATGATTTAACCGACATGCTCGACTTCGACTCCGAAGACATCGACGGCATGGACGACGATGTAGGAGACGAACATGAACCAGCGCCTATAGGGCACTAGAAAGCCACCTCGTCATATGACATATACATGGTGGATACACCCAACGAAGGCAATGGCGACGAGATAGCGGAGGATGACCCCTCCAAGAAGCAACCCAAGCGCCGACGTCAGTGGCGCCGCTCTAAGTACCGCCAAAGCAAAAGTGGTGATACTGGCACAGGAGATAATAACACTCCGGATAGCGCCGAAGACAACAACAATCCCCTCCAGCAAGATTTAGAGCAGGAGGATGAAGGAGCCAGCTCTCCTGAGAGAGCGGCAGACGGAGAGGAGGAGGATGAAAATTACATGCCCCCTCCGAAGACGAGGCAAGCCTCGGCGACGGTGAATTCGCCGTACCAGAGGATCCCGTTGAACAAGAGCGCTTCAAGCGCCGGCTTATGCCCACGGCAAATAGCCTGAAGAAAAAGCAGCAGCAGCTTCAAGCTGATCAAGATCTGCTAGCTGACAGATGGACTGAAGTCCTCACGGCCGAGGAATATAAACTCGAGCGCCCCTCCAAGAATTACCCAAAGTGCAGGTTACTGCCCCGACTGGAGGAAGAAGCGTATGATACGGCTGATCGGCCACCTCGTGGCCGCGATAGAGAGGCATCCCAGCCAAAAGCTCAGCCTCCACCCCGACGCCATTAAAATAAAAAGGCATGGGCAGATACACCAGACCTGCGAGACATATTGGAGGACAAAGCAAAGCATGCAAGATCGATCTACGGATCACGACAGCGCACCACTCTGCGAGACGATAAACGTCACGCCGGATACAGTAAAAGCAAATCCGGCCGGGCCGAACACAGCGGGCAAGACCCATTCGAGCTGCGTCGCGATAGAGCCCAATACAGAGGCGCCGCACACCCCTTATGCTTCACAGGCGAAGTAATGGAACATCAATTCCCAGAAGGTTTTAAACCTGTAAATATTGAATCATACGACGGCACAACAGATCACGCAGTATGGATTGAGGATTTCCTCCTCCACATCCACATGGCCCGCGGTGATGACCTACACACCATCAAATACCTCCCACTAAAGCTCAAAGGACCAGCACGACATTGGCTTAACAGCTTGCCAGCGGACTCCATTAGCTGTTGGGAAGATCTGGAAGCCGCATTCGTCGACAACTTTTAGGGCACTTATGTGCGACCACCAGACGCCGATGACTTGAGCCACATAATTCAGCAGCCAGAAGAATCGGCCAGGCAATTCTAGACTCGGTTCCTTACAAAGAAAAATCAAATCCTCGACTGTCCGGATGCGGAGGCCTTAGCGGCTTTCAAACACAACATCCGAGATGAGTGGCTAGCCCGGCACCTTGGTCAGGAAAAGCCGAAATCTATGGAAGCTCTCACGACGCTCATGACCCGCTTTTGTGCGGGAGAAGACAGCTGGCTGGCTCGCAGTAATAACATATTAAAGAACCATGGTACCTCAGATACCAAGGACGGCAATGGCAGGTCACGTCGCAACAAACATAAGCGCCGCATTAACAGCGAAAATACTGAAGATACGGCAGTCAATGCCGGATTCAAACGCTCTAAACCCGGTCAGCGGAAAAAGCCATTCAAACAAAGTACGCCGGGTCCGTCCAGCTTGGACCGTATACTCGATTGCTCGTGTCAAATACACGGCACCCTAGAAAAGCCAGCCAATCACACCAACAGGGATTGTTGGGTGTTCAAGCAGGTCGGCAAGTTAATTGCCGAAAACAAGGACAAGGGGCCGCATAGCGATGACGAGGAGGAGCCCCGGCAGCCGCACACCGGAGGGCAGAAGAGGTTTCCCCCGCAAGTGTGGACGGTGAACATGATATACGCGACCCACATCCCCAAGAGGGAGCAGAAGCGTGCACTCAGGGACGTATATGCGTTGGAGCCAGTCGCCCCAAAATTCAACAATTGGTCCTCCTGTCCGATCACCTTCGAACGCAGGGACCATCCCACTAGTATCTGTCATGGCGGATTTGCCGCACTTGTCCTAGACCCAATCATTAACGGATTCCACCTCACTCGAGTCCTTATGGATGGCGGCAGCAGCCTGAACCTGCTTTATCAGGACACAGTGCACAAAATGGGTATAGACCCCTCAAGGATCAAACCCACAAAAACGACCTTTAAAGGCGTTATTCCAGGTCTGGAGGCCCATTGCACAGGCTCAGTTACACTGTAAGTGGTCTTCGGATCCCCGGATAATTTCCGAAGCGAAGAGTTAATCTTTGATATAGTCCCGTTCCGCAGTGGTTACCACGCGCTGCTCGGGCGAACCGCATTCGCTAGATTCAATGCGGTACCGCATTATGCATGCCTCAAGCTCAAGATGCCAGGACCTCGCGGAGTTATTACAGTCAATGGAAACACAGAGCGCTCTCTCCGAACAGAGGAGCACATCGCGGCCCTCGTAGCAGAAGTGCAAAGCAGCCTCTCAAGGCAATCAACCAGTTCGGCGCTTCAAAGCCCGGACACCTTCAAGCGCGCTCGGGGCAATCGGCAAATAGACCGACTGGAGCGATCTGAGCTCGCGTAGCAATACGGCGGCCACCCCAATCCCAGCCCAACGGCGAAATTCGTGCCGTGTGTACATAATTATGCATTAAAAATACCATGGGCACAGGTGGGGAGGGGGGCACAACTGCGGCACGCCCCAAGACGCGGCTTAAACCGCACTAGGGGCTTCCCGTTTGGTTATTTTTTTCTTTTTTTTCAGGACCTTAATCTCTGGAAACACTGTCCGGCAGCACTATTGCCAAACAAATGATGCAACAACCAAGGAGGCAGACAGCTACGTCATACCATGGAATTCCCAGGTTGATTACAGTAATGAGTGAAATATTCAATTTAATATCATTCCTCAGCTCGCCCTTGGAAGGGACATAGTCCTACTCTTTGCTTATCGCACTATCTGTATCACTCTGCTTTAACACAATTTTTTAAACAATGCATGACATTACGACTATTATTGCATTCTTGGTATATATATATGTGTGTGTGTGTGTGTGTGTGTGTTCATTAATGACGCCTTGCAACTGTACACCTTGGTGCCACTACAAGAAATATGTCAACTTATGACCTTCTGTGAGTGACCCTCGAAGAATTGGTCATAGATTTATGACCATTTGAGACCAATTGGTCAAAAGCTGTTCGGGGGGCTCCAAACCCTAAACCATCGCGACCATTTTGGTCAGAAAGGTCTTAATTTCCTTACACGAAATGGTCATAAAGCAAACAGCGCTAGTCCGCTGCCTTATTTCTAGTTGTTAACGACCAATATAGATGTTCATAGCCTTTTAAATTGTGGTGGGTTGCTATGACTAGGCGCCACCTCATCAGTTTTGCCTATGTGTCATGTCCATGTGGCAGTTTTTGCCCTAGGTTGTGAAGCAACCTATATTTGTCTCATTCCCAAAATTCCCAAAAAAATCTCATAAATTCTTTGGGTCATATCTTCGTCAAATATGTAAAAACCTTCCTTGCCTAGTTCAAAAATAATTCAAAAATATTCATTTTACTATTCTGTTCAGAACAACAGTTTGTGAAGGAAGTACCACTTTGGCATGTCCAAATAGTATCCATTTTCTACAGTGCTTTCATATGCCCAAATAACCATCCTCCACCAAATGCCAGCTCAATCCATTCATTATTTTGAGTCGAGCTTCAACATTCGTAGTTATGTCCAGTCTGGTAGTTTGCAAAGCAAGTACCACCTAGGCTACTCCTTTTGAGCTGAAAATTTGTGAACACGGTCTTCTTAGTAACTGATCATCCTCAGCCAAAACTCACGCCCATTAGCCATGTACATTTCCCGTACCGCTAATCAAACACTTGGCTGCTAATTCATGTTTGAGCATCGATCGGTCTCCTCGTGAGAATCTTATGTTGTAATTTTCTTCCTAGCACCAACCTGGGGAGTGCCCAACCCACTAGACATGCCTAGGCCACCCAGAACACATGGCAACATTACGGTCACGCGGTGACCACGCGACGGGCATGCGAGTTTACGCGCTCTAGAGTTGGGGCCCTCGGCCACCGCCCAAACCTCGACGTATCGCCACCAAACCATGTATTTATGATTAAATAGGCCCTTATGTAACTAGAAATGATTTTTGGAAAAAATAAATAGCAAACTATGAGGCAGCTGCAGTTCAAATTTGCCCCGCTTCCAACTGAATCGGCGGAAATTTGTCTTTTTCACGAGAGGTGGATCAAAAAAATTTACACCCAACCATTTTGTCAATTGTGCATTAAATATGTCCTAGTATTTTATAAAAATGATTTGGTCCAATTTTGCAACAATTATTTGGTAGTTCCTTCACAAAAAAACCTCCATTCGGGCACTCGAAAAGTGGAAAATGGTTTTTTCTTCCAAGGAAAATGAAAACTTCCTTAGGCAACATTGTTTGTCATTCCAATATGCACCCTTGTGCACAATATGAGATCATTTGAACAAATTATGCCATGAATGTGGCCATAAGATTGATCATTTGGCTTGAAAGCCATGAATCTTCACACATGATAGTTCATTTCTGAGAACACTTTTTTAAAATAATTATCGTATTACAAGTTTATTATTTTTCCCGGAAACTTAGTCATATATAATGACACAATGCGAAGGTTTTCCAATTTTCTGATTATTTTTTGAATTTTTTATGCCCGTTTCAAAATGTGGTCAAAACGGCGGGCTTGACCGTTCCTAGCTAGCGGTTGAATCTTGGAAATTTTTTGGTGTTTCTATGATTAAATAGATACTTATGTACCTAGAAATGATTTTTGTAAAAAATGAAGAGCAAACCACGAGGTAGCTACAGTTCAAATTTGACCCGCTTCCAACTGAATCAGCGGGAATTTGTCTTTTTCACCAGAGGTGGATCAAATCTTTTGACACCCAACCATTTGGTCAATTGTGCATTAAATATGGCCTAGTATTTTATAAAAATGATTTGGTCCAATTTTGCAATAATTATTTGGTAGGTCCTTCACAAAAAAACCTCATTTGGGGCAATCGAAAAATGGAAAATGGTTTTTCCATGCAAAGAAAATGAAAACTCCCTTAGGCAACATTGTTTGGAATTTCAAGATGCACCATTGGGCACAATATGAGATCATTTGAACAAACTATGCCACGAATGTGGCCATAAGATTGATCATTTGGCTTGAAAGCCATGAATCTTCACACATGATAGCTCATTTCTGAGAACACTTTTTTAAAATAATTATCGTATTACAGGTTTATTATTTTTCCTGGAAACTTGGTCACATATAATGACACAATGCGAAGGTTTTCCAATTTTTTGACTTTTTTTTGAATTTTTTATGCCCGTTTCAAAATGTGGTCAAAACGGCGGGCTTGACCGTTCCTAGCTAGCGGTTGAATCTTGGAATTTTTTTGGTGTTTCTCTTATTGAATAGATACTTATGTACCTAGAAATGATTTTTGGAAAAAATAAATAGCAAACTATGAGACAGCTGCAGTTCAAATTTGACCCGCTTCCAACTGAATCGGCAGAAATTTGTCTTTTTCATGAGAGGTGGATCAAAACTTTTTACACCCAACCATTTTGTCAATTGTGCATTAAATATGGCCTAGTATTTTATAAAAATGATTTGGTCCAATTTTGCAACAATTATTTGGGAGGTCCTTCACAAAAAAACCTTCTTTTGGGCACTCGAAAAAATGGAAAATGGTTTTTTCGTCCAAAGAAAATGAAAACTTCCTTAGGCAACATTGTTTGCCATTCCAATATGCACCCTTGTGCACAATATGAGATCATTTGAACAAACTATGCCATGAATTTCGCCATAAGATTGATCATTTGGCTTGAAAGCCATTGATCTCCACACGTGATAGCTTGTTTCTGAGAACACTTTTTTAAAATAATTGCCGTATTACAAGTTTGTTATTTTTCCTGTGAACTTGGCCACATATAATGACACAATGCGAAGGTTTCCCAATTTTTGATTTTTTTTGAATTTTTTATGCCCGTTTCAAAATGCGGTCAAAACGACGGGAATGACCGTTCCTAGCTAGTGGTTGAATCTTGGAATTTTTTTGGTGTTTCTCTGACTAAATAGGTACTTATGTACCTAGAAATGATTTTTGGAAAAAATAAATAGCAAACTATGATGCACCTGCAGTTCAAATTTGACCCGCTTCCAACTGAATCGGCGGGAATTTGTCTTTTTCACCAGAGGTGGATCAAAACTTTTGACACCCAACCATTTTGTCAATTGTGCATTAAATATGGCATAGTATTTTAGAAAAATGATTTGGTCCAATTTTGCAACAAATATATTGTAGGTCCTTCACAAAAAAACTCCTTTTGGGCTCTCGAAAAATGAAAAATGTTTATTTTTGCAAGAAAACTCATTTCTCACTACACCTTTTTGAAGATATTTATATTTTTTCATGTTTGTTATTTTTTCTGAAAACTCGTTCACATTTTGGTGACACAATGAGAAGGTTTTCTATTTTCTTTTTGAATTTCTCAGGTCATAAAATAGCTGACATGATTTTAACATATTATTTTTAGACAACTATGACCAATTTAGATGGTCATAGCATCATACTGCATTCTGATTGGTCTGTAGACGTTTCACGCGGATCGTGCATCATACGCTGTCGAATGCTCGCGGATCCAACGGCCGTCCTCAACCCTTCCACACCAACCCCGAAACCCTAGATGGTCATTTTGCATCCACCCGCCCGCCTCCTTTCTTTCCAGTTTCCACATCCATCCCATTCCAGATCCCCCATCTCCTCGCTATCTCGCCCGATGGAGAGACCTCGCCTCCTCCCTTCCAGATCCATCGCCGCCGCCGCCACCTCCCTCCGGCGGAGCTCGCCATCGTTCATGGCCTCCCCCACGCCCCCCTCCTCTCGCCCCCCCCCTTCCCCCACCCCCCAACCGAACCAACCAGCCCACCACATGCCCTCACCTCGTTACCAAGCGCCGCCGCCGTCTCCCATGAATGGTGCCATCCCCACGATCTGGATCCCCACGAACCACACGCTGGCGACCGCATCCACTCCGCCGCCGTCGCCACCTCCACCCCCTCCCCCTGCCCTCCGAACACTGTCGCCGGGCAGATCCACCGCAACCCCCTCCCCGCCGCTTCCTCCTCCCGACCCCACCCTCGTCCTCCACCTGCTTCGCGTGCCCAAACCCGTCGTCTCCGATCCCGCCCCTCAGATCCACCCCGCGCCCGCATCCGACCTACTCTAGCTTGCTCGCTCCGCCAGAGAGGAGGGGCGCCGGAGCAGCGGGCATTGGCGGAGATGGAGAGAAAGCGGGTGCTGGTGGTGGGCGGGAGCGGCTACCTTGGCCAGCACCTCCTCGTCGTGCTCGCCGCCGGGTGCAGGGGGCAACGGCGTCTACGTCGACGTGGCCTTCACCCACCACCGCAGGGCCGCGCCGCGGGCGCTGCTCAACGCGCTCCCCAGCGTCCGTGCCTTCTGCGCCGACCTCCGCTCAGGCGACGGCCTCGAGGCCGTCTCCGCGTCCTTCGGATAGGTACGGCAAGCGCGACGAGGATCAGCAGTAGGTCAACAGACACCGCTCCTGCTATATATGCTAAGCTGCTGCCAATGTTTGTTTGTTTGCGTTGCTTGTCACTCTGCTTGCATGCTCTGGATGAGATTGAGATGAATGAGGCAACTTGGTATGAGACTGGATGCTACATTCAGACGCTAACAGCCATTAGCTAGCGCCAACCAAATCAACCATATTATGATGTATGGCTTCAGTATCATGTTGTGCGCTGTAACAATAGTCTCCAGCTTCATCTAGCTATCTACTGTATCTAGTAGGAGTACATTTGAACACCAACCAACAACCGTAAGCAGCAGCAACCAAATCAATCAATCAATCTAAAGCAGGCATCATATCCAATAGCTACTGCCTGTAGATGTGCTTGTTGTGGTGTCATGTGCTTCTCCTGAACCTGTTGTACGCTTAGCTAATTAAACATGCAGTTTTTTTAGTATTTTGGTCTGACGGCTTCAACGTTTCTTTTTTTGGCTCAAGTGCTTAACTGATGAGCTTATGTTGAACTTTAGTTTCCTCTTGTCCGAGATGTGCATGTCTTTGGATCATGTGTGGATAGTAATTTATCAATGAGCTCGAGACCATAACAGTGTAGACTGGCGCTGGTTTTGTTTAATCTGGACAGTGTTGTGTTTAAGACTGTTAGTCCAGGGTCTGTGTAGTTGTAGAATGGAACTATTTGATGTCAGAACATTTCATTTACAAGGTCAAATTTATACTCTCTGTATGCTGATCAGTTTGTTACTTAATGTTCGTGCAGTATCGGCGACAACAAGAAGGCCTGGAAGACCGAAAACTGCAGGTATGTGCAGTCGCTGCCAAGCTTTCTGATATTATTAGCCTACCAGATAATTTTTGATATTGCCTTTTGGTGATTACAGGGCACTGAAGATAAAGCTTACAGAAAGAAATAAAGATGGCCATATTCTCACATACTCCTGGATTTCATTTATGTCAACTTCTCAAGAGAGGAGTACTCCTTTTTAGTAGTCTCATCTAAGTTTAAAGTAAAGTAAATGAAAGGAGTACTCCTTTTCAGTTGTCTCAGTTTAAAGTAAATGAAAGGAGTACTTGCTCCTTGTACTACTACTACTTATTTTTAGTTGTTTAGTACTACTCTGTAGATCTGTGATACTAGTCTAGTCGCTTGTATAATTTTGTTTATTAGTGTAACCTGAATCATGGAGTAGTACCCTGTTTGCATATGTGTGATTATGTGTGTTCTGTAGTCTCTAGCTCCAGTACATGTGAACTATATGTTGTGGTGTAAATCATTTTCATTCTATCTTATAAACGTGTTTCTTGAATAGCTATTTCTGTTCAAGTCTTGTTGTCACTGATGTTAGCATTTAGTTTGTCTCAAGTAAAAAAATACTGAAAATACAGTGTACAAATCAACCCAAATATGTGAGCCTCGGTTCTGAAAACTAAAGAGTTCATATATTGGTAGATAAACTGTGATTTAGGATATGCTAAATAGAAAGCTTTATAAGATGGAACTCTCAATATCATGACTTCACTTTGTCCTTTAATTTAATATGGTTAGAACTACCATGGTTTTTTAAGTAGTTGGGGCATTAAGAAACAGTATGCTGGATGTTTGGCCTTGCATCCGTCCTTCCATGAATTCATGCTTGTGCATTGCTAGTTATTGCTTTTTTTGCAGGTCTTCTTCTTCCTCGATCTGGTGCAGCAGCAACAATTCAAGGTCATGGTCATGGAGCAGCAGCCATATATTTTTCTTCTTATTCTTCCCTGAGATGACATGAGATGAGGTTTGTTTTCCTCAAGGTCAAGGTGCAGCAGCTCGATTTGATGTGATTGGATTCAGTTTCCTCATGCCTCTCTGTTTGCATTGCAGGCTCTGTTGGTCGGTCTTCAATTCTTCATGCTGCTGCTGCTACAGCTACATGAGGACCCTCTTCAATTCTACATCCGTTGCGGCCGTCATGGCTTCCACCTCTACCCGGCCGCGTCCGCAAGTGTAAGCTCCCCCTCCCTCCGTCCTAGATCTCTAGGTCTGTTGCTATCATGTGCCATGTTCTTGATGTTGCACGACCTCATGTGGATGCCACAAACGGCGCTGCTCCTGCGTGCAGATTTGATTCGCCGCATTAGTATGCAGTTGTTGTCTCGCCATGGTTGTTCAAACTGAGATGTACCCAGTTGATTCGTCATCTCGGGTCATAAATTTTTCTGCATTCCCTGTTGCTGTAGCTTGTTGGATGCATAGTTTGATCTCCCAATGGGAATTATTAGTGAATGGTGATGTCTGTGGTCACGAGAATGGTGATGTAGTAGCTGGTATGCTTGATGCGTGTATGTCCATCTCTTTACTGTTTTGCTAGAACCATAAATCCTGATGCGCATGATGATCATGGTCTGGTTTGTTAGATCTATTCTGCTGGTGCTTAAAATTTGACATGCCTGGATTCTAAAACAAATTTTACAGCATTCTATGTTGTAGCCAAACACTTGCTCTGTGTTTTATATTAAAACCATGTTATTGTGTACCTGCCAACTACGAGTAAATTACTGCAGTTTTTAATACTTTGGTTTTTTGATACTTTGTTGTTCGATTTACTTTTATTTTGTCCCTAAACATTTTGTTCTACAATGTGCAGATGCTGGCATTTCATTCAGGACAAAGAAGTTGGATAAAGCATAGTTTTACCTCATTGAGTTAGTTCTGGGAGTAACGAACTCCTTGTAGCAGAACTTGTACGTGTGCTAGTTCTGGGAGCTGATCCTATTTGTGTGTTATATGATGTAGCATAACTTGTAGGGCTCCTGTGATAGACTTGGGCTGATACACTTGGGCTGTATGTGTGTTATCTAATTGTAAACTTGATGCTCATCACATTTTTATGTATGCTATATGATGTAGCAGATTGCTTCCTGCTGTTATTTGAAATATTGTGTCTGTTTTCTGTATTTGCATATTGAAATATGAAAGAACGTGACCTTGACAGTAGGGTCCCACAAACTAGAACGTCACATTTGGGACCCACTTACCAAAATTTGACAATTGGCATGCATTAAAAAAAGAGAAACAAAGGCTACAGCCCAAATATAAAAAGGCTATAATGTTGGGCTAGGCCCATGAAATCGACCAAAAATTGACACGAAAAATATATATAGAAAGGCTGAATTAATGGGCTAGGCCCATGTATTGGACCGGGATGAATCTTGTGCCACATCAGATTGCCACGCTGGATGCCTACATGGCCTGGGGAGGTTGCTAGTGACCAAAATGCCACAGTAGACGTATTTTGGTCATAAACGTCTTCGACCATTCCAGAAGAAAGGTCGCTATAGTCAGTTTATGACCGCCAGCTTTTGACCTTCTGTTTTTGGTCACAAAAAGGTCGCAAATGAAAAACCATGACCTTTCAGTGACCAATAGTGGTGGTCACAAGTTGACATATTTCTTGTAGTGTGCGGCTAATACACCAGGGGCTTACGTACCTCACAATAAGGTGTGAAAAGTCCGAACACTTTCACAAGTGCGGCACCCCGAACTTATAGCATTATATGCATCAGCTCCGAATCATGTCTTTGGTCAAATGTTGGGTTTGCCCGGCTCCTATGTTTTGGTACCTTACGTTCCGCTCTATCGGCTAAGGTAGCGCTAGGAGTACTACTGCGATTGTGCCCTGGTTCTGCTGGGTTCAGCACCTCAGTAGAGAAAGCTAAAACTGACAGTCATGATAAGGCGAGAGACTGGTCGCTGTTCGGCGAGGTTTTCGAGCCCCTAAAGACTTATGCCGCTTAGAGTGAGGGGTCGGCCCTGTCCGGCTTAAAGGCGTGTATCGCGCACCAAATTCGGCCTTCCGAATACTAGGGGCTTCGCCGAAATTTAAAATTATAGAATTCTATGGCTAAGTGAGAGTGATAAAGCATTATTAGTCTGGTTGCCTTGTTCGCTGTGCTGAGCACCTCCCTCGAAGGACCCAAACATGGGAACAAGAGTGCTCAGGTTTATCCCGAACACCCCAGCACTCGCGGCATGGGGGCAGAAGCCGATGACTAGCCACCTCTCAGATTGGATAAACAGCCAAACAGAAGTTAATATTTTAAATTCAACAAGCGTTGCATAGCGCATATGAAACAAGTTTTCATAAATACACGATAAAACGAGCAAGTCTCATTCAAATATTACATCTTTTGAACACTCATCCGCGATGAGACGGGCACCCGGCAGAACACCCTCGTAGTACATCTCGGGGTGGCGGTGCTCCTTGCCCTCCGGCGGCCCCTCCTTGATCAGCTTCATGGCGTCTAGCTTGACCCACTGCAATTTCACACGGGCGAAAGCCCGGCGTGCACCTTCAATGCAGACAGATCGCTTCACGACCTCCAGCCGCGGGCAGGCATCCACAAGCCGCCTCACCAGGCCGAAGAAGCTGTTCGGAAGGGCGTCGCCAGGCCACAACCGGACTATAAATCTCTTCATGGCCCGATCGGCCACCTTATGTAGCTCGACCATCTGCTTCAGCTGGTCGCTCATTAGCACCGGTTGTTCGGCCTCAACATACTAAGACCAGAACAGCTTCTCCATTGAGCTTCCATCCTCGGCCTGGTAAAATTGTGCGGCATCGGACACGCTGCGGGGCAAATCTGCAAATGCTCCTGGAGAGCTCCGGATTCAGGTAAGTAATCGGTAATTTACGTTTGCATGCTTGCTTTGCATATAGAAAGCCTTACCCGCCACAATCTTCTTCATAGCGTCGATCTCTTGGAGAGCCTTTTGGGCTTCGGCCTTGGCACTTCTTGCGCTCTCGAGGGCCGTGGCAAGCTCAGACTCCCGCGTCTTTGAGTCAAGCTCCAACGCCTTGTGCTTCGCCACGAGAGCCTGGAGCTCTTCCTGCACCTCGCCCACCTGAGCCTCGAGCTTCTCTCGCTCGGTGCGCTCCTTGGCCGCTATATCCTCGGCCTTGGTTAGCGCTTGCTTCAGGGTCGCCACCTCGGTCGTCGCCCCTGGCAAATATACGTTGATCCTGTCATTTTGCAATCACATCTTCTTTTATATATACATATCTATAGACAGGGTATTACTTACCCTTGTTCTCCTCGAGCTGCCTCTTGGCAAGGCCGAGCTCTTTCTGGGTCCCCTCGAGGTCCTGCTTCAGTACGCCGACCTCCGCAGTCAGTGCGGAGGACGCCAGCAGCGAAGCCTGCATATGCATATTGACGTACTTATATTAGACTCCTGCGATATTATTTGATCCTCTGCTCGGCTTTCTTTGTGAACACCGAACAAAGCATCAGGGGCTACTGTCTATGCGGTAATATTTCTACTACATTTTAAAACACTTACCTCAAAGCCTGTTAGAAGGCTGGCACAGGCTTCAGTCAATCTGCTCTTGGCGGACTGAACCTTTTGGATCACCGCACTCATGATAGAGCGGTGCTCCTCATCGATGGAAGCGCTGTTAAGCGCTTCCAGCAGATTGTCCGGTGCCTCCGGATGGACAGAGGTCACCAGCACAGGCGTCTTGCCCCTCTTAGAAGGAGGCCGCCTGCCCGAGCCCGGAACCGCTGGAGGGTCCGGCGCGGTGTTCGGCTGAGGGCCGAATTCGGAGCTTTTAGGGGCCCCGTCCCCTCGGCTCCTGGAGTCCGGAAGGTCGCCTTGGGGCACCTCCAGAACTGTCTCCCCTCGACCCGGTGCCTCTTGAGACAGCACCTCGGCGTCGCCAGCAGGATGAGGGGAGGTGGCGGTCGGGACTGGTTCGCTATCCATGTCCGACGAGCCCAGGGAGCCGTCCGATGATACCTCGATATTGGCTCGTGGCGGCCTGCATAATTATGTTCGGCGTTAGGGAAAACAGTGCGACAAAGGAATTCTGTGAGTTACTCTGGTATCCGAATACTTACGATCAACCCGGGGGCTTGGCCGTGGGCAACCACTCGTCTTCGCATTCGTCGGCGGCGGTGGAACTGTCCGGAAGGAGAGTCCTTCCCCTCTTGGACCCTTCGGCCTCCCTAGTTGGGGCGGCCTTCCTTTTCTTGTCTCCCCCGCCTGAAGGGGGAGCATCTTCTTCTTCCTCCTCGTCTTTGGGGGAAGAGTGTGCCGCAGAGTTATCGGACGATGAGTCCGATAACACCTGGCGTCGGGAACTCTTTCGGGTTCCCTAGGCCTTCTTGGTCTTCTCCGGCACCTTGTAAGGAGCCGGAGCCAGCATCTCCATTAGGAGAGCGCCCGCAGTGTCTTCGGGCAAAGGGGCCGGACAATTAATCTGCCCCGACATCTCCACCCAGTCATATCAAAGGCATGGAGATTAGACCCCGCACATAATTAAGCTGGGAAAAATAAATGTCCTACGGGACGTATTGAACTCACCGAACGCGCTAGACGCTTTGCGCTTAATCCGCGGTACTCGGCGAGAGAAGGAGGGACCTCGGCGCCCTTGAACAGCACCTTCCAGACGTCCTTGTGCGTCGTATCGAAGAGCTCGCTCAGAGTCTGGTGCTAGGCCGGGTCGAACTCCCACAAGGTAAAACCCCGTTGTTGACACGGGAGGATCTGGTGGATGAGCATAACTTGGACTATGTTGACAAGCTTGAGCTTCTTGCTCACCATACTCCGGATACATTTCTGGAGTCCATCCAGCTCCACCAATGAACCCCATGACAAGCCCTTCTCTTTCTAGGAAGTGAGCCGTGTTGGGAATCCGGATCGAAACTCAGGGGCTGCCGCCCATTTGGTGTCGCGCGGCTCGGTGATGTAGAACCACGCCGATTGCCATCCCTTTATTGTCTCCACGAAGGAGCCTTCGAGCCATATGACATTGGGCATCTTGCCCACCATGGCTCCGCCGCATTCTGCTTGTTGAACTCGTGCTACCTTCGGCTTGATATTGAAGGTCTTTAACCACAGGCCGAAGTGGGGCCAGATGCGGAGGAAAGCCTCACACACGATGATGAACGCCGAAATGTTGAGGATGAAGTTCGGGGCCAGATCATGAAAGTCCAGCCCGTAGTAGAACATGAGACCATGGACGAATGGATGGAGGGGAAACCCTAGTCCGCGGAGGAAGTGGTGAAGGAAAACTACCCTCTCGTGAGGTTCCGGGGTAGGGACGATCTGCCCCGCAGCGGGCAGCCGATGCGCGATGTTCGCGGCTAAGTATCCGGCTCCGCGCAGCTTCTTGATGTCTCCCTCCGTGACGGAGGAGACCATCCACCTGCCTCCCGCTCCGGACATGGTTGGAGAAGGTCGAGGTGGGAAGAGTGGACTTGGGCGCTAGAGTTCGAGTGTGCGAAAACGGATGAGCGAAGGAGGAAGAAGGCATGGATAGAAAGGTGAATCCTTATCCCTTTATATGGGCGGATGAAGCTAAGCGTCCCCACTTGTCTGGTAAAACTCGCTTATCCCCCAAGCTCCGTAATTGATGGCGCGGTTGGGTTACCCACGACCGCATTAATGAGAATCCCGTAATAAGGGGACACGATCTCTGCTTTGACAAGACGTGTCGAAAAACTGCCTCGCGTTATGTGCGGGGCTGGTTAAAGGGAACGGTTCGAATAATCACCGGGCCATGACATAACGTCATGCTGCCAAAACAAGCCAGTAAATTAGATCTGCGAAAATATTATTCTCTCTACGATGGAATGTGAAACTTATTTTGTAGGGTCGGACACTATCCTCGTATTCAAATTCTTCTGTGATGTATTCGGAGAAGGAACCCGCCTTGCAATGCCGAAGACAATACCGCGCACCGAACTCATCGTCATTGAAGCCTGGTTCAGGGGCTACTGAGGGAGTCCTGGATTAGGGGGTCTCCGGACAGCCGGACTATATCCTTTGGCCGGACTGTTGGACTATGAAGATACAAGATTGAAGACTTCGTCTCGTGTCCGGATGGGACTGTACTTGGCATGGAAGGCAAGCTAGGCAATACGGATATGGATATCTCCTCCTTCGTAACTGACCTTGTGTAACCCTAACCCTCTCCGGTGTCTATATAAACCGAAGGGTTTTAGTCCGTAGGACAACAATCACAACATACAATCGTACCATAGGCTAGCTTCTAGGGTTTAGCCTCTCTGATCTCGTGGTAGATCTACTCTTGTACTACCCATATCATCAATATTAATCAAGCAGGACGTAGGGTTTTATCTCCATCAAGAGGGCCCGAACCTGGGTAAAACATCGTGTCCCCTGCCTCCTGTTACCATCCGGCCTAGACGCACAGTTCGGGACCCCCTACCCGAGATCCGCCGGTTTTGACACCGACAATCTTCATAGAATATGTAGGAGCCAATATGAGCATCCAGGTTCCGCTATTGGTTATTGACCAGAGATTTGCCTCGGTCATGTCTACATAGTTCCCTAACCCATAGGGTCCGCACGCTTAACGTTCGATGATGATTTGTATTATGAGTTATATGATTTGATGACCGAAGCTTGTTCGGAGTACCGGATGAGATCATGTACATGACGAGGAGTTTCAAAATGGTTGAGAGGTAAATATTCATATATTGAAAGGTTGCATTTGGACATCAGAATGGTTCTGAGTGGTTCGGGCATTTTTCCAGAGTATCGGGAGGTTATCGGAACCCCCCGGGAGAAGTTATGGGCCTTATGGGCCATAAGAGGGGATCACACAAGCCCACAAGGGGCTGGTGCCCCCCCCCTTGGGCAGGAGGCTGATTGGGACTAGGAGAAGGAGGCCGGTCCCCCTTTCCTTCTCCTTCTCCCTTCCCCCTTTCCTACTCCATGTGGGAGGTGGAATCCTACTAGGACTAGGGAGTCCTAGTAGGACTCCACACCTTGGCGCGCCTCCCTAGGGCCGGCTGCCTCTCCCTCCTTTATATACGGAGGCAAGGGGCACCCCAAAGACACACAAGTAGATCTTTTAGCCATGTGCGGTGCCCCCCTCCACAGTTTCACACGTCGGTCATATATCGTCGTAGTGCTTAGGCAAAGCCCTGTAAGTGCATCTAGTGCCCCTTAGTGATTTTGGTGTATTGAAGACTTATAGGTTAAGGGACTAATGCGTTTGTGAGTGTACACAAGTCTATAAGTCTATGAGGAGTTTGATATTTACAGGAAAAGTCGACCCCTAAAAATGAATATCTTCGACTGAAGATTTTGGTATTTCTGAAGACTTTCATGAAGACTTTGAAAGTGAAGAAATTGGTGTGACCTTGAAGACTTGGTATTCTTCCAAGGAACATGAAGCATGAAGACTTTTGTTTTCGTAGTTTCATTTTCTCTTTCTTGAGTCATAGGAAATACCGTACTATTAAAGGGGGTCGAGGAAATACTAAGGAAAAATTTCCATGTGATGCTCAACTCAAAATCCTACACCTACCAATCCCTTCGAGTGAAGCCATTGGAAATCTCATACAGTTCAGTCAATTTCTTCAGTGACAGAGACGAAGTTCTTCTAGTCTCTGAGGAATTTGTCCTGACTGAGGAGTTAGGAATTCGCCAGTGCGGATTGCCTACACAGTGAGGAACATGATAGCCCTGGGGATTTTGCTACTCAAAATTCCGACTGTTGCTGTGCTATGCGCGAGCTGTCCCAAAATATCTATCCACCTAACGGTCATATCATTGAAGGGCATTTATGTCTTATCATGTCGGGCTGCTCCCTAGGCTATAAATAGCCGCCCCCTACAACCACTAGCTGGTTGGCTGCTCCGAGAGAAACTGACACTTGTCATTTGAGAGCAACCCATCCTCTGAGGACTTTGAGCGAAAATCATCAAGTGAGGAAAAACCAAAAACCCAAAACCCAAACACCTACAAACCCCAAGTGATTGAGCATCACTGAAGAGATTGATCCTGCGTGGATCCGACGCTTGTTACCTTTGAAGACTGTGCTTCTTCGAGACGGTTAGGCGTCATGGTCTAGAGCATCCAAGAGGAATTGTGGATCGCCGAGTGACCGAGTTTGTGAAGGTTTGGAAGTCGCCTGAAGACTTACCACGAGTCATTGCACGAGGTCTGTGTGACCTTAGTTCAAGGAGAATACGGTGAGGACTGGATGTCCTGAGCTGCGTGTTCAGGACTGGGTGTCCGGGACTGTGTGTCCTCGAGTTTAAATACTCAGCCGCTCCAACCAGACGTACAACTGAGACAGCAGTTGGAACTGGTCTACCAAATCATTGTCTTCACCAAGCTTACTGGTTCTATTCCCTCAACTCTTTCATTTCCTCATAACTGTGTTGTGTGTTTGTTCATATCTGTGTTTGAAGACTTTGACTGAAGACTTTCTCAATTTCCTCAGTTCAATTTCTTCAGTCTGTTTGTCTTCATCATGTGTTATCCTGTGATTATGCTTCCTGTACTTCGTGCCTGTCTTCATTTCATCATGATGACTATGCTTGTATTCTGTTATGTTTACTTTTGAGTACTTATTCCACTGCTAGTAGTTCTTTGCTAAGGAATTTCCTCGCCGGCAAATTCCTCAGTGAAGAATTTCATAAAAATCGCCTACCCACCCCTCCCCCTCTAGTCGATATAACGCACTTTCAATTGGTATCAGAGAAAGGTACTCCCTTGTTCTATGTGATTTTGGTTTAACCTCCTGGAGTATTAGTTATGTCGACCGCAGGTATGACGAAGGTGACATGCCCCATCTTTGACAGTCACGAGTATCCCAAGTGGAAGGCCATGATGAAGAAATGCCTCATGGCGATGAACAGCGAGTTGTGGACCGTCAGTGAGATTGGCCTGACTGATCTGTGCAAGATGGCGGATGCTGATGACATTCGCAAGTATACCCTTCTTAACCTCACGGCGAAGAATGTCATCTGCTCCACTCTATCACAAAATCAGTTCAGGAATATCATGCATCTCGATCATGCGAAGCTCATCTGGGACCGTCTCTCTGAGGTCTATGAAGGTCATCGAACCTGTCATGATCCTTGGTTTGAGGACTTCAAGGAATCTCTCAAAACGATGACATTCGAACCAGAATCATCATCTTCTGCATCATGCCTTATGGCAAAAGATGCTGAGGTAACTGAATGCTACCTATCCGAGTCCAGTGATGATGAATCTGGTGATGAATTTGGACCCAGCTATGTCAAACTTGCTTCCCTTGCTACTAAACAACAAAGAGCTTTGGAAAAATCTCACTATATGCTAAACAAGAGCGATGATATGTTGGGTGAGGAAATGGATAAGTCAAAAGCTTTGGCTGAAAGTCTTCAGAGACTTCATACTAAGTATGACACCCTTCAAGATCAACATAACACTCTCTTATCCGATCATGAGAAGCTTTCTTATGAATTTCTTCAAAGAAAGCAAGATCTTGAAAAGCTAAGAGTGAGTTATGAAGATCTTCAAAAGGAGCACGATTCATTGCTTTCTCAACAAATCAGCGCTTCTCAGGAAGAATTTGTTCCTCCATTCTTGAAGTGCATTGAACGTGAATCTGCTAATTCTTCACCTGAATGTTGAAATGCTGCTAATGTTTCAAATTCTTCACATGCCTCTGCTATCACTAATTCCTCATCTGAGGATATTGCTAGTATCACCGACGATGCAGCGCTGAAGGAATTGCACACGACAGGCATGTACAAAAGCCTCAAAGGGCATCAGGCTCTTTGTGATGTGCTTAAAAAGCAGATCCTCAACAGGAACCCTAGGAAAGAGGGTATCGCCTTTGAGAGGAAACACAATGCTGATGGTACATATTGGAAGCCTGAGCAGTACCCCAAAACTACATGGGTTGCTGCAAAGGGACCTCCAGTTGATCCATCTAACTTATCTGGATTTGCATGTGAATCTCCTCATTCTGATGATGAGTCAATTGACTCCAACTATAAACTATTCAAAAATCAGAATGGTGAAGTATTTGCTAGATATGTTGGCACTAACTGCAGGAACGACTCCCCTATGAAGAAAATCTAGGTTCCCAAAAGATGCCTTGAAAATCTTCAGGTGAATGTCATCATGACGCCACCTGTGAAGAATAGGAACCCCAGATCAAATTCCTCATACGGACCAAATTCCTCATATGGATCAAAGTCCTCATATGAACATCATCATGCTAACCCGTCTGTTTCGCAGGGAAGATCTAAGGATTATGGATATGTGCATTATTCTTCAAATCATTATGTCCATAAGTCCTCGAAGAATTTCTTTGCTTACTCTTATGCTTACTCTAACCCATCTTATGTGAAATGAAATGGGTTGGCTTCTATGTCATCCTTCTCGTATGGAGCTCGCAGAATGATGAACTCTTTGCCACCCCTTCAGATGTGGGTGGTGAAGAAAAAGAACTAATCTCTTCTGCAGGGTCAGGTCTCCAGATGCACGTAATCGTCTCAAGAATTTGCTGGAGACCTGAGCAATGCCTGATAGGACGCAGGCTAATCATGAAGAAATGAACTTTCATTTCTCACGTCCTCATATTTCTTTATCAGTTCTTTTACTTGATGAAATTGATCTGATGAATTGATGTCATATTCTTCACTGATGAAGTATATGAGTTTGTAAGCTGCACTAATTCATCTGCAGGATGATCAACCCAAAGCCACTGAGTGGGTCCTCGATAGTGGATGTACAAACCACATGACTAGTGACAAGAATCTATTGATGGATGCTCCATTATCTCCGTCACATCTGAAGCATATCATCTTTGCTGACAAAGGCAAAAGTCAGGTATTGGGTCTAGGTAAGGTTGCGATTACAAAGGATCGACACATGGACAAAGTCATGCTTGTTGAGTCCTTAGGATACAACCTTATGTCTGTCTCAATGCTTTGTGATCTTGATATGGTTGTTGTCTTTGGCAAGTACCGTTGTGTTGTGGTTATGGAAGCTGACAATTCCAAAGTCTTCGAAGGCTTTAGGAGAGGAGACCTATATATTGTTGATTTCTCTACAGGACCACAACCAGCCGTGTGCTTACTTGCAAAAGCTTCAGAAGGCTAGCTCTGGCATCGACGACTTGGTCATGCGGGCATGAGGAATTTGCACACGCTTGCGGTAGCGACCCGACCTCAAACGGTCAAGCCTCTGTGTATCCGTGCCATCCCTGGATCGGTATGCTGGCACACACAGTACATCAATGTATATATCAAAGTGCAATCACATGTATAAATAACGTAAAACTGATATATACCTCATAAGTCTCAGCGGAAACAAACATAAGGGTGTGGAGCCATCAACGCCAACGGCAAGTTGAGTGTAGACCGTAACCCTACAACGTAACTCTTACTCGTCGTAGAAAAATCCCTGCAACATAAGACGTTGCAGCCCTGTAGGTCAGTACATTGAATGTACTGGCAAGTCACATCATAAGAATAATGAACCTATTTGTACATGCAATTTGGCTAGTGGAAAGCTCTAAGTTTAGTTTTTGCATAAAGCTAGTTTTTCCCTAGAATTAAAGATATTCTTCTACTACTAGAAAATAGCATAGGATGAGTTGGAAAACCCAACTCAATCCATTCCCAAAGTTTCATTTAAAACCCAACTGTTTAATTAAGAGTGATGAGATCTCCCAACATTTTCACTACTAGATGCTCAAGTTGTCCGTAACCGGGGACACGGCTAACGATTAAGTTTTAACACTCTGCAGAGGTTTGCGCACTTTTCCCCACAAGACTCGATCGCCTCCCTTGAAGTTCTCGCACTGCCTGGCGTTTGAGAACAGGATGACCGAGACATAGTCTTTCGAAAATGTTCCCCCTTATCCCACGGATAGGACGGTACACCTACATCATTCTACATCTGCTAGCCCATCCCGGAAGGAGTCACACTAACTACTCAACTAAGCCAGAGCCCATATTGGCTTGTGGCTGCACACGTAAGCTTCTAGACATGGGAATACGATTGATCTCTTTGAGCCTGGGCGGACGGACCACTAGTGGTGCACCACCATGGATTTCCCATGCATGCTCCCACTGTACTTCGCCACCATTCAAACCAAACCTCCGCCCAAGTAGTTCATTAAGTTATCTTGGTTCTACTTACTACTTTGTCACTCATCTCTCACAATGAACACTTCCCAATCCACGTCTACATTGGCGAGGCAAAATTAAACTTACGCGGTGGTGACAAAGGTATATGGTTCAAACCTACCTCAATGAACTACTAGGTAATGGCATAGCCATCTGGCAACAATAAATCCTACCATGCAATCCTAACACAAAAGGACTAAGTGCATAATATAAAAACATAGGTAATTGGAAAAATGGTCAAATGTGAACTTGCCTGGTAATAGTTGATGAAGATTATATCACTCTCAGAAATTTACTTAATAGAACTATTCGTCACTCTCCGATGAAAATCTATAAAGTCAAACATTGCATCCACATAAGCAATCATTTCAGAGAACCAAATAACATGCACCATGAAAAGACTCGGAAAATCCAAAGGAACACACAACACACTTAACTATCAAAAGTAAATACTAAGTGCAAAACAACATAGGGCATGGGTGCCAAAAATTGTGACGTGGACCATAGTGCCTACTAGGAATACGAGTAAAACTACTATGGACAGATCCTAATGTGTGAAAAATATCGTGAGATAGGTCCAAGTGATAGGGTTTTGCAACGGTGACACGGTGCAAAAAGAATCACATCAATCGGAGCTACGGTTTAGGAGATATGGCCATTTGAAGTTCGAATTCAAATCTGAATAAAGTTCAATTTTGAATTTGGAAAAAGTTTACAAACATGATGCTACTGGATAGATCTAATCAATACGAAGAATTTGCCGCTGGTTTCATCGAATTTGGACCTACGGGTAAAAAGTTGTGGCCATTCTAAGTTTAGGGACTAATCTGCTAATTATAGAGACTAAACAGTGAAGAAAACTATCACCAACAAGTCCCTGGCCAGGTGGCGCACTGTGAGAGGCCAGAGAGTGTTCACTTCAGTAGCTATACGGTGAACGGCCACTGAATAATAAAAACATCTACCGTGGCTAAATAAAAAAACCAGAGACCGGTTTTTCAATAAAACCGCACGGTTTAATAAAACCTTGGTTAACCATTTTAAACAAAAAACAAACAGAACGGGGGGAAGCTCACAGCGAGCGGCAGTGTCTGCGTCGGTGACATGCAGGGGACGGCGGCGCGGCGTTGGGCAGCGACGGGGTGACGGCCTGCGGTGGTCCTCGGCAGCGGGAAAGAAGACGAATGGGGCCGGCGCGTCGGGGGCTGTCTGGTGGTGGAGGCGGTGCACGTTGGGGTGATAGAGACGGAGCGAAGGAAGGGTGGCGCTCCGGCGAACTCCGGCGGTTCGGACGTCGTGCGTGCGACAGCTCCGGTGTTCTCTAGACCACAAAAAGTTGTCACCAAGGTGTGCGTGGAGCAGGGGAACAAGTTGACAGAGTTTGGGGCCTCATAGTGGCTTACGGCCGATGAGCTTCTCCGGCGAAGTAGCTCCAGCCGGCGAGATCCAAGCGGCAACTGCAGGCGGTAGGAGCGGCGAGAGGATGAGCAGGTGGGCAGGATGGAGAGAGGGGGCTCCGAGGCTTTTATAGGCGCGGAGAGGGGTGCTCAGGGTGGCGGGATTAGCCTTATCCCCGAAGGCGAGGTGCGGTGGTTGCGGGCGGCAGGCTCGTGCTCTATCCCGAGCGGGAGAGGCGGGAGGTTGGGGACGACGAGGGTGGGGCCCTCCTGGCAGCGACATCTGCATGCGAGCGAGAGAGAGAGGCGGGTCAGGCAAGCGAGCGGTGGCCTTCGGGCGTTGGGAGCAGGCCGCGGGCCAAAGTGCATGGCTGGCTGGGCCTGCGCGCGGGTGTGTGTGTGTGTTTTTTTTACATAAACTTTCCGAGGCCAAACGAAACCAAACAAAATCCTAAAAAAATACCACGATAATTTCTAAAATTATCTCTGAATATCTGTAACACAGTGAACATTTAATCAAGCATAGAAGAATTTGAAAATATTTTCCTAATGCATTTAATGCATTTTTTTTAAATTGAATAAATATCAAATAAGTTGTAAAAACTCCAAATAATATTCAAATGAAATTCCCACCTCTTTTATATTCTGAGGAAGTCATCTTATCCCCTCTTCTTCAGTTTTCTTGAGTGGAAAATAATATTTGAACATTCGAGAAAACTCCAAAATACCATAAATCATGAGATGCAAATGGTTTCAAATGTTATTTTAAATAATCGTCTATTGGTTTCATAATCCATTTCCATTTTCTTTCTGATAATTGAAGGAGTCATATTTCCTTCTCTCTTTATTTTATTTGAATGAATGGAAATGTTTTGAAACTCAAAATGGAAAACTTTCCAAAAATGAACCAAATGAAATCCAAAAGTGCTCCTCATCACTTCCCACTCTATTTCATATATTCTGAAGAATTCCTATTATCTTCTCTCATGAAAATCCTTGAGTGGCATAGAGTTTCTGAGTTGGACTATTGTTCAAATGGAATTCAAATCAACTTCAAAACCCCTTTTCATTTCGTTAAATGGAAGAAGTCATATTATCTTCACTCTAGGGTTTTGTGATGAATGAATTTGAATTCATGGAGATCAAAATGTGAGATGAAGGTTTTGGGAAAGTCCTTTTATTCCCTCTCATTCAACTTTCAAAAAGTCTTAAATTTTCACTCAATTTCAGACAATCAACCACACAACAATCAAACAAACAATCATAATAATTTATTTAATATAACATTCCAAAATTTAGAATTTTGGGATGTTACAAACTACCACCCTTAAAATGAATCTCGTCCTCGAGATTCGGAGAGGCTAGAAAGAAGGTTAGGTTTGGGGTGTCTCCTTGAAAATCCATTAATCAACACATGGTATGGGGTGGTACCACCCTTAGAAGTATGGTCACGGTTCCAACAAAACTCATGTACTCCATCCTTGGTGTTAACGGTGTCGGTCTTCTCATATTCTTCGAGATAACTCCCTCACTTGTGTTCTTCTGGTAAGGGCATGGCCTTTTCCTCAAAATCAGGAGTCCTTTCATCAAAATAGGATCCTTATGAGACTTGACAGGTCTGGCACCAATGCTAATCAACTATCGAAATCTCATGGTGGTCAACAAATTCTGGTTCCTCC
This sequence comes from Triticum urartu, assembly GCF_003073215.2. NCBI lineage: Eukaryota > Viridiplantae > Streptophyta > Magnoliopsida > Poales > Poaceae > Triticum > Triticum urartu. The sequence goes on from NC_053026.1 coordinate 63,522,679, forward strand.
TGCAGGAAATGGGTCTGGGTTGAATCTCACCGTAGAACCTACGATTGGAAACGATTGCTTGTAAAGGGTTCCATCGTCCTACCATTCTATGGTTGTATGGCTTATCGCGCCGACACTCTTCAAAGGATTTCAAGTCTCTCTGATTTCCTATCAACATATGATAGCTCATGATAGAAGTCTTCGGTATGGGGGCCAATCCATCCCGTACTTGAATCATTACCACATACGCAGACAGTGGTGGAGCCAGAACTTTTGTGGAGCCTGGGCAAGTTTAAGTCTAAGCGTATAATTTAGAAATCAAGTCAGGTATTCGAATACACAACATGTAATATACCACCAAGCTTCAGATTCACAAATCCGCTCTAACAATGAAGTGAAAACATAACCATAATAGTCACACAAAATTTCATTTAAAGTGAGCTAATATTCAATATCCGCTTCATAGACCAAATAAAGTTGGTACATGACAACAAAAGATACATAGCCAACCATGCATAGATACCAAATCACCATGTTGCCAACAAAAGTGAAGCTATATATACATACCATATGTCACTAGATGTGACCGTGCAATTTCTTCCAGCACGGTCAAAAGCATCTCTCACTTGTTCATTCTTTGCCAACAGAAAGACATACAATCAGCCTTGAAGAACTGCAATACAAAAAATGAATTTATAATTAAATAAATTTAGTTGTGAGATGAGAAGTCGAAGCTTGCAAGAATAGAGATGGTTAGAAGGAACATACCGACAGTGCATTAAAGAAAATTACGAGGCAAATGCCCTTTCCGAGACCGCATTGCAGTAAATGTTCGAATAATATCCTTATCATCAACTGACTTGAATAATATCCTTAAACTTTGAGAAAGAATTATTGGGGTCAAGACATGAGAAGCAATCAAGCACACCATTAGCTCCTTCACTGAAGCAGTGGTCCATCTCCACACATATTTTGTCAATAGCAACATAAAAAATCTCTGCATGGTAATGGTGAAGATTAGTGATAGTCCTCCCTGCTCCCCTTGAGTGACCACGAACTGGTATTGCTTCATCCATGTTTGGCACTGGAATACTATTAGCAGCACAAAATTCTTGAAACATCACAAAATAAATCATCCCAACCACTCTCTCTTAATGTTGCCAGCCGAGCTTTGACATCATCCACTAATTCCATGGCAAGCACAATATTAAGATCTTTTCTTTGCAAGACTTTTGAGAGCTCATTTGTGATGCCAAACAACTTCACCATAAGCTTTAGAATGAAAGCGAATTTAAAGCTCTCCATTTTTTCTATCAAACCTGCTGCTTGAGATGGCCCACGTCCATGTTCATCAATCATACTAAGTACCTGTAACACAAAGGACCGCATTTGATTCAAACGAAGCAAAGTAGTATGATGGGAACCCCATCTAGTGTCACCTGGCCTAGCAAGAGTAGATGATTGGTGCAGGCCCCTTCCTGTAGATATCTCACCACTCTCAAGTCTATCCAGAATATCTTGGTGCTGTGCCTCTGTCAATGCATCCCTTCTCTTGCAAGATGTAGTTGTTGTTAAGGAGATGTACTCAAAGAAATCATGAATAGATGAGCAACTACTAGCAACAGAGACAACCACCAACTGCAAACGATGAGCATAGCAATGAACATTGAAAGCAAAAGGGTTTTCATCTATGATCTTCTTCTGCAAACCATTAAACTCGCCTCTCATATTTGAAGCACCATCATATCCTTGCCCTCGTATCCTTGAAATAGATAACTTATAATGATCAAGAATACCATAAAGAGCATTCTTTAGTGACTCAGATGTAGTATCTTTGACATGGTGAAGAGCAATAAATCGTTCCACAACCTTTCCTTTGTCATTCAAAAACCTATATAAAAAATAAGGTTAGTGCACAACATAGAGAATAAATGACAAACAAATAATGAAAGAAAGTGAAATTACTAACCTCAACATCACCGCCATTTGCTCTTTCACAGATATATCACATGATTCATCAATAAGCACAGAGAATTGTTTATCACCAAGCTCTGCAATGATCCTCTTGGTAACTTCATGTGCACAACACATTGCAAGCTCCTTTTGAATGTCACCGGATGTCATTGTGCAATTTCTTCCACCACGGTCAAAAGCATCTCTCACTTGTTCATTTTTAGTTTTTTCCAAATCTATCATCTCTCTAAAGTTTCCTTTGTTCAGAGAAGTAGAGGATTCATCATGTCCACGAAAAGCTAAGCCTTGTGCGATGAGATATCTTGAACAACTTACAGAACAAGTCAAGCGGATCTTATACATTTCTTCCGGTTCCTTGCTAGTTCTAGCAAAATTGCTTGCCACACTTTGTCTTTGATTACAATAATCATCATAATGCTTGACGCAAGAGTTGTGCTTACTACCAGGACCACCAATATGATCTTTGAAGGCTTTAGATGCATGCTTCCAATCTGTAAATCCTTCTTTGGTGAATACTTCATAACCAAAGTGCTCAGCCCTTCCAGGTTGCTTAAAGAGAAAGCAATAAAAACAATAAGCTGCATTCTTCCACTCACTGTATTCAATCCATGGATGAGTTTTGTACCAAGATTTAGAAAATGCTCTTGATGAACGTGAACTTCCAAATTCAGTACGAGGAAATTTATTCAAATCTGGTTGCATCGCACCCTTCAATACATATGCTCTTCTCACTTGATCTTGAATATTAGGAGGATACTCACAAATTTGTTTCCTCTTCCCTGGATCACGCTCAATATCATTTGGATTAAATTCATTTGCAATGTTAGGAGGTGGTTGTGCCTCCACTTCTATTTCTGGTTGCACACCATTCACATTTTCAGTGCTTGCTCTATTAACCAAAAATCTCCTCATCTCTGAAATTTAATGATAAAGTTTGAAGTTAGTTGCTAAACGAGCTACAGCAAGTTCATAGTACAGAATTCTTTGTATTCAGTTTGAAGGTAAGAAAACATTGCATGAATACCAGTCTGCAAGTTGTCATCTTCTTACATACTTTGATTTTGTAGTTCGAATAGCCAACAAACAAATACAATTTCTCTCTAGTAATGAATTCATGTTCACCCCCAACAATTTCCCCTTAAATTTAAGCCCTAACCCCTAAGTCTGACCTTGAAATCTCAGAACATGTATAATCAGTATCTCGATCCATACTTCACATCAATCCTACTTCCCAGACCAACTATTCAGACTTCAGAGATGAGAGATCCTTGGACCTAAATTCGATGGAGATTTCTTACCGAAGGAAGCCGAGCTAAAGCCAAAGCCAGATGAGAGGAAGGAGAGGTTGAGGAACGACTGGACGAATAGACTGCGTGGTAGCCTAGTGTCGCTTGCCGCTGGTGCCGGAGCCGTCTAGGGTTCAGCCGCCGCCCTCTGTCGCCCAGTCCCTGCGCTAATCGTGCATGAGAAACGAAGAGACACGAGAGAGAGAGAGAGGTTGGAGCGACCGCAGGAAGCCAGCGCCCCATTGTTTTTTTGTTTCGGCGGCCTGGGCTGATTGCATGTAGGCATGAAGCCACGTACTAATCGTTTTTTGTTTCGGCGGCCTGGGCTGATTGCATGTAGGCCCAGTAGCTTTTTTGCCCGGGTAAATTAAGTTACCGATCAGTTTACCCTTTATTTAATCTGTCTATCACTGCTGCTAGGAACCAGCAAGCCCGGGCAAGTGCCCAGGGTCGCTGGGCGGTGGCTCCGCCACTATGCGCAGATAGTGAATCACGTATTCTAACACTTGGGCATCCTCACAAGCATTGTAGAACTTCTCTTCTCCATGATCTGGGTTTGGATAAATTCATTTGTTCTGCAAGCCAAACAAAATCTATATCGCTTCTTCACAACTCTCAGGTTTTACGTAACCTCCTATGAAACGTATGATGATGAAATCATAGCTTCTTTCAGAATTATTTCCTTCAACAAGATTGTGCTTGTTTCCTTATCAAATCCTGGGTCATGTGGGTTATGGCCCACTTCAACACTTGTATATCTTTAACTCATCCTTGGAGTTACTATTACTCCATATTCCAACATTACATCTCCTTTAAATCCAATAGTACTTCATTACTTCATACTCTTGGGGTAACCATCATAACTAAAACAAAACTCCAACTCATTTGTCCAAACTCCAACTTTATATGGAACAACATTTTCCTTTCCATCGGTCAATTGTTCACACAAACAAGTATCGCCAAAAAATGCATTGGTTCATCCATAATTCATATTCTCTTCATATCAAATCCCTTATTACATCCTTAACCACTACTCAAAACTCAAATTTCAAAAGTACTCTATTACAAAAGCTGCCATCCACAAGTTTGGTATGGTCAAGCATTACTTCCATCTTTATTCATTTGCCCTTCTTGAAGATACTTCAGTCCCACTAGAATTGTGCGATGTGATCCTTCAAATCATTGATGTTTTGCTTCATCGTGGTGGCCATGAGCTTCATCTCCATCATCTCTGCATGCACCTCCCTCAGGTATTCCTGAGTGTGACGGAGTCTTGCTTCTAGTATTTCTCCAATCTGACGTATGGCTTCCATAGCAGCTTCACGAACAGAGTCGAAGAATGTTGCTCGGGGTACTCGAGAAATGAAAAGGTATTGACCCATAGTCTTTGGGAAAACTCCCTTCACACGGTGGAGGTGTACCTCCACATACCAAAGTTCAACTCCCTTATCCATGAAAGGATAACCCTTGTAAACTGCATCTTCTTCAAGATGAATATGCTTCATCATGTCCTTCAGGATTTTTGGGTAATCCTGATCACTGGTCAGGGTCATGATCGTTTGTGGGCCCTTCAGAAAAGATTTGTAAAAGGTTGTCATCTGTAGGTATAAGATAGAAGGGGTACTCAGGATACTGTATGTATTTCCTTTGGTGAAATGTGGTTATTTTTCTGGGAAAGGTTTGGGGTCAGCTTGTCCATGGGTTCAAGGTTTTAGTCTGGGTGAGATAGCGAGAGAGGTACTCACAATCAACAAACAACTCATGACACCTCATATGAGATTCCAACCACATCAACTTTTATTGCTTCACGAACCATTACAATTTCCATTTCATAACTCAACTCAACATCCCCAACGAAAATACAAGTGTGTTCCAACTTTATTACATGCTTTATTCCAATATCAAGATCTCAACTACTCTGCTCAAGCTCTCCCCGGGTCTGAACATTCTCCGGCAAAATGTCCTACTCCTTTGCAGCATAAACGAATGACTTCAGACAAATCCAGGGGCTTCCTGGTGGTTATCTTGGCTCCTTGGGTTCTTGTCTTCCTTGTTGGGCATTTGCTAGCGTAATGACCTAAATCCTTGCACCTGTAACAAGTGATTTGACTCAGGTCCTTTTCTGCAGAAATTGGGTTGTTCTGGGGATACATGCTCTTTCTCTTCCTCGACTCCTTCGTTCCGATCAATTCCTCTATCTCTTGTCGATCAAACTCCACTTCTTCCATCAGGAAGTTTCCCAGATACTCTTGGCTTTCCTTCGTGCAATACTATGAAAAATGTCCTTCTCCACATGAATAGCAAGCATTGGAGTAAAATCTGTTTAGGCTTTCTCCATCAGGTTCGTTAACATCTTCCTTCATCATAGGTTCTTTTAAACTTTCCCCGAGGGCTTCTTTCACTACTTCCTTCTGCTGCTTGGTAATTTCTTGTACCTTGGGATAAATATGACACTGGGAAGGGTAGTGCGTAGTTCCTTCACACAAGAAACAAGTAACCTTCATGGTTGGACATTCTTCAGCTTGGTGATTTCCTTCACAATGAGGGCATCCATCCTTGTGTTCTTCACGGGTATGTCCTATATCTCCACATATGTTGCAGGCACAAGGTTCCTTCGTCGGTTTATTACCGTGCTTTCAGATAAGACGGGATCCCAATAGAGTCTTCTTCAATTCCTCCCAAGTTTTTGCTCCATTAATCCTTGTATGGCTTGATGCATTTTCCACCAGGTTGCAGCACTTTTTGTGAAGTACTGAAGAGCGTACTGAACCTCATACTTCCTTGCAACCAAATTGCTCCTGAAGTTATTCTCCATGTTTTAAATCCATAGCTCTGCCTCCAAACGAGTGATCGGTCCAGGGAATACAAGTCCATCTTCATTCTTCATCTATTGGGTCCAAGGGTTTTGGGATGAGACAAGAGGGATAGAGAGATACACATAATACAAACAATACCGTTTTGAAAATAAGTTTTATTTGTGGCTATCGGGAAAAACGTCAAACAATGACAACTCACAAACATCGCATCTAACGTGAGTATACAACAGGGGTTTGGTCCTCTAAAGTTCATATAAATCTTGGAATATGTCAGTGTCTTCAAATTCTTCAATTCTTCAGGGGATTCGACAGTTGTAGCTTCAGTTCTTCTAGTGTATGGTGAGCTCTGATATCTTGTCGTTCTCGGAGTGGTCTCATCAGTTGATCCTCCGTGTGGTCAAAGGGAAAAGGGTATTGTCTAACTATTTGAGGTAAAAGAAAAGATTTGATAAAGGTCATAAAAGAAGAGAGGTAAAGGATCTTTTTGAAAATAAAGTTTTAGAGAAATCCTTTCCTAAGGGCTTTCCAGTTTCTAGGGTTACGTCCTACAGTCAACATGTGCTCTGATACCATCTATGTAGCGACCCGACCTCAAACGGTCAAGCCTCTGTGTATCCGTGCCATCCCTGGATCGGTATGCTGGCACACACAGTACATCAATGTATATATCAAAGTGCAATCACATGTATAAATAACATAAAACTGATATATACCTCATAAGTCTCAGCGGAAACAAACATAAGGGTGTGGAGTCCATCAACGCCAACAGCAAGTTGAGTGTAGACCATAACCCTACAACGTAACTCTTACTTGTCGTAGAAAAATCCCTGCAACATAAGACGTTGCAGCCCTGTAGGTCAGTACATTGAATGTACTGGCAAGTCACATCATAAGAATAATGAACCTATTTGTACATGCAATTTGGCTAGTGGAAAGCTCTAAGTTTAGTTTTTGCATAAAGCTAGTTTTTCCCTAGAATAAAAGATATTCTTCTACTACTACAAAATAGCATAGGATGAGTTGGCAAACCCAACTCAATCCATTCCCGAAGTTTCATTTAAAACCCAACTGTTTAATTAAGAGTGATGAGATCTCCCAGCATTTTCACTACTAGATGCTCAAGTTGTCCGTAACCGGGGACACGGCTAATCGATTAGGTTTTAACACTCTGCAGAGGTTTGCGCACTTTTCCCCACAAGACTCGATCGCCTCCCTTGAAGTTCTCGCACTGCCTGGCGTTTGAGAACAGGATGAACGGGACATAGTCTTTCAAAAATGTTCCCCCTTAACCCACGGATAGGCCGGTACACCTACATCATTCTACATCTGCTAGCCCATCCCGGAAGGGGTCACACTAACTACTCAACTAAGCCAGAGCCCATATTGGCTTGTGGCTGCACATGTAAGCTTCTAGACATGGGAATACGATTGATCTCTTTGAGCCTGGGCGGACGGACCACTAGTTGTGCACCACCATGGATTTCCCATGCATGCTCCCACTGTACTTCGCCACCATTCAAACCAAACCTCCGCCCAAGTAGTTCATTAAGTTATCTTGGTTCTACTTACTACTTTGTCACTCATCTCTCACAATGAACACTTCCCAATCCACGTCTACATTGGCGAGGCAAAATTAAACTTACGCGGTGGTGACAAAGGTATATGGTTCAAACCTACCTCAATGAACTACTAGGTAATGGAATAGCCATCTGGCAACAATAAATCCTACCATGCAATCCTAACACGAAAGGACTAAGTGCATAATATAAAAACATAGGTAATTGGAAAAATGGTCAAATGTGAACTTGCCTGGTAATAGTTGATGAAGATTATATCACTCTCAGAAATTTACTTAATAGAACTATTCGTCACTCTCCGATGAAAATCTATAAAGTCAAACATTGCATCCACATAAGCAATCATTTCAGAGAACCAAATAACATGCAACATGAAAAGACTCGGAAAATCCAAAGGAACACACAACACACTTAACTATCAAAAGTAAATACTAAGTGCAAAACAACATAGGGCATGGGTGCCAAAAATTGTGACGTGGACCACAGTGCCTACTAGGCATATGAGTAAAACTACTATGGACAGATCCTAATGTGTGAAAAATATCATGAGATAGGTCCAAGTGATAATGTTTTGCAACGGTGACACGGTGCAAAAAAATCACATCAAGCGGAGCTACGGTTTAGGAGATATGGCCATTTGAAGTTCGAATTCAAATCTGAATAAAGTTCAATTTTGAATTTGGAAAAAGTTTACAAACATGATGCTACTAGATAGATCTAATCAATACGAAGAATTTGCCGCTGGTTTCATCGAATTTGGACCTACGGGTAAAAAGTTGTGGCTATTCTAAGTTTAGGGACTAATCTGCTAATTATAGGACTAAACAGTGAAGAAAACTATCACCAACAAGTCCCTGGCTAGGTGGCGCACTGTGAGAGGCCAGAGAGTGTTCACTTCGGTAGCTATACGGTGAACGGCCACTGAATAATAAAAACAACTACCGCGGTTAAATAAAAAAACCGGAGACCGGTTTTTCACTAAAACCGCACGGTTTAATAGAACCTTGGTTAACCATTTTAAACAAAAACACAAACAGAACGGGGGGAAGCTCACAGCGAGCGGCAGTGTTGGCGTCGGTGATGTGCAGGGGACGGCGGCGCGGCGTTGGGCAGTGACGGGGTGACGGCCTGCGGTGGTCCTCGGCAGCGGGAAAGAAGACGAATGGGGCCGGCGCATCGGGGGCTGTCCGGTGGTGGAGGCGGCGCGCGTTGGGGTGATAGAGATGGAGTGAAGGAAGGGTGGCGCTCTGGCGAACTCCGGTGGTTCGGAAGTCGTCCGTGCGACGGCTCCGGTGTCCCCTAGACCACAAAAAGTTGTCAACAAGGTGTGCGTGGAGCAGGGGAACAAGTTGACAGAGTTTGGGGCCTCATAGTGGCTTACGGCCGACGAGCTTCTCCGGCGAAGTAGCTCCAGCCGGCGAGATCCAAGCGGCAACTGCGGGCAGTAGGAGCAGCGAGAGGACGAGCAAGTGGGCAGGATGGAGAGAGGGGGCTCCGAGGCTTTTATAGGCGCGGAGAGGGGTGCTCAGGGTGGCGGGATTAGCCTTATCCCCGAAGGCGAGGTGCGGTGGTTGCGGGCGGCGGGCTCGTGCTCTATCCCGAGCGGGAGAGGTGGGAGGTTGGGGATGACGGGGGTGGGGCCCTCCTGGCAGCGACAGCTGCATGCGAGCGAGAGAGAGAGGCGGGTCAGGCGACCGAGCGGTGGCCTTCGGGCATTGGGAGCAGGCCGCGGGCCGAAGTGCATGGCTGGCTGGGCCTGCGCGCGGGTGTGCGTGTGTTTTTTTTTACAAAAACTTTCCGAGGCCAAACGAAACCAAACAAAATCCTAAAAAAATACCACGATAATTTCTAAAATTATCTCTGAATATCTATAACACAGTGAACATTTAATGAAGCATAGAAGAATTTGAAAATATTTTCCTAATGCATTTAATGCATTATTTGCAAATTGAATAAATACCAAATAAGTTCTAAAAACTCCAAATAATATTCAAATGAAATTCCCACCTCTTTTATATTTTGAGGAAATCATCTTATCCCCTCTCCTTTTGTTTTCTTGAGTTGAAAATAATATTTGAACATTCGAGAAAACTCCAAAATACCATAAATCATGAGATGCAAATGGTTTCAAATGTTATTTTAAATAATCGTCTATTGGTTTCATAATCCATTTCCATTTTCTTTCTGATAATTGAAGGAGTCATATTTCCTTCTCTCTTTATTTTATTTGAATGAATGGAAATGTTTTGAAACTCAAAACGGAAAACTTTCCAAAAATGAACCAAATGAAATTCAAAAGTGCTCCTCATCACTTCCCACTCTATTTCATATATTCTGAAGAAGTCCTATTATCTTCTCTCATGAAAATCCTTGAGTGGCATAGAGTTTCTGAGTTGGACTATTGTTCAAATGGAATTCAAATCAACTTCAAAACCCCTTTTCATTTCGTTAAATGGAAGAAGTCATATTATCTTCACTCTAGGGTTTTGTGATGAATGAATTTGAATTCATGGAGATCAAAATGCGACATGAAGGTTTTGGGAAAGTCCTTTTATTCCCTCTCATTCAACTTTCAAAAAGTCTTAAATTTTCACTCAATTTCACACAATCAATCACACAACAATCAGACAAACAATCATAATAATTTATTTAATATAACATTCCAAAATTTAGAATTTTGGGATGTTACACTTGTGAAGAAGAAGCATGTCATTGGCATCGAGAATGTCAAATTCCTCAAGGATCACCTATGCGGAACCTGTGAAGCTGGGAAGATGACCAAGGACAAGCATCCAGCGAAGACTATCATGACCACCACTCGCCCATTTGAATTGCTTCACATGGATCTCTTTGGTCCTAATCATTATTATGCTATTTCAAATGAAGCATCTCAATATGGCTTTGTTATTGTTGATGATTATTCTCGCTACACATGGGTACACATTGTTACTTACAAACATGAAGTGCAGGAAGTCTTCAAACGATTTTCCTCGAGGGCTTCAACCAACTTTGGTGTGAAGATCAAGCACATCAGAATTGACAATGGCACTGAGTTCAAGAATTCTGGTCTCGATGACTATCTTGATGAACTTGGTATTACTCATGAGTTATCTGCTCCTTACACTCCTCGGCAGAATGGTGTCGTGGAGCGCAAGAACAGGACTCTTGCTGAGATGGCTCGCACTATGCTTGATGAATACAAAACGCCTCGTCGTTTCTGGACTGAGGCAATTGATACTGCGTGCCACATCATCAACAGAGTATATCTTCACAAATTCTTCCAAAAGACTGCCTATGAACTCCTCACTGATAAGAAACCCAATGTAAGTTATTTCAAAGTCTTCGGTGCTAAATGTTGGATTATAGATCCTCATCACAACTCAAAATTTGCACCAAAAGCACATGAAGGTTTTATGCTTGGTTACGGAAAGGACTCGCACACCTACAGAGTCTTCAACAACGTTCTTCACAAAGTTGTTGAAACTGTAGATGTGCAGTTCGATGAAAGTAATGGCTCGCACCAGCACCTGAGGAAACTATCAAGTTCAAGGCTACTGAGGATGTCATTCCTACTGAAGAATCTGCTGAAGAATTCATTCTAGAACATGAAGAACGTCAAGCTAATGCACCTGAAGAAAATGCTGAAGAAAACGCTGATCAAATTCTTCAACAACAACCAGCTCATCCTCGCATTGCAAAAGAAGTGCAAGTTGAAAAGATCATCAATGACATCAAAGCGCCATGTCCTCTCACATGCTCAAAAGCTTCACATTTGTCTAACTTTTGTGGGCACTATGCTTTTATCTCTATTACAGAGCCCACTAAGGTAGATGAAGCATTTCTGGATCCTGAGTGGATTCAGGCCATGCAATAAGAATTACATCAGTTCGAGCTCAACAATGTCTGGGAACTGGTCAAACGTCCAGATCCTCGCAAGCACAATATCATCGGCACAAAGTGGATCTACCGCAACAAGCAAGATGAAAATGGCCTTGTGGTAAGGAATAAGGCACGGCTTGTAGCTTAAGGCTACACACAGGTTGAAGGAATTGATTTCGATGAAACTTTTGCACCTGTTGCTAGACTTGAGGCTATTCGCATATTACTTGCTTATGCTAACCATCATGATATCACTTTATATCAAATGGATGTGAAAAGTGCATTCCTCAATGGTAAGCTTGAGGAAGAAGTATATGTTGCTCAACCCCCAGGTTTTGAAGATCCAAAGAATCCTGACAAAGTCTTCAGACTCAACAAGGCCCTCTATGGCCTCAAGCAGGCCCCACGGGCTTGGTATGATACCTTGAAGGAACTCTTCATGAAGAAAGGCTTCAAACCCGGTTCACCCAAGTCCACTCCTCAAGCCACTGCTTCGCGTGTGATGACTGACCGTGAACTTCTGCTTAGTCTTCACCAGAAGGTGGATCGAAATCACAAATGGGTTAAGTGTCAGTTTGGTTCACTTCTTCACAACATGACTGCCACACACAATGCAGTAAAGAAAAACCAGTACTACCTCCATCAAGTCTTCGGTCGCACCTGGGCAATCCTGTCACATCTGTATGGTGAAGAAGATCTGAAGAACATGGGTCTTAATGAAGATTTTGACTGGTCTGCACCTCCACCGAAGAAATTCAAGAAGGTCAAGGTTCCTTCTCTGGTGGCCAGCTCATATTCTTCATCGCGCGACACTGATGAACATGAAGATTTGGACAACACTACGGCAGGCCCTACATCAACAAATGACCCCAACAATGCTGGCGCTCCTTCATCAACATGATTATCTTCAGGGGCGTTAGTCCTCATTTTCGATCCTTTTGGTCATTCGATGACAAAGGGGGAGAAATATGAGTTAGTCTTCAAGCGGGTCTACTATATGGGCGTTTTTTTGCTAAGTTACAACTCTCGTTCTTCTAAAACTTTATTGGATCGAGTTGTAATCTTAAATCCGATGGTGCTCTGATACTTTTGATGCACTGTGCTCTGATACTTTTGATGCACTATTCTGCATGCTTATTCCTCGTTAATATTATTGCACGCATGCTGAATTTCATCAGGCACCATATTTCATCATGCATTTCAAATTCTTCATATTATATGTTAAATGCGTGTATGAATTACAAGATATAGGGGGAGATCTCCATGATTCAACTCTTCAAGTGTGCATTGCTTCAAAAGCAAATTCCTCACTATGCACATCTTCAGGGGGAGTTCTTCTATATCTTGCAATCAAATTCCTCAACATCAGTAGTTACACTTCATATGTTTATCCCCATTGAAAACTTAACCTATATTGTCATCAATCACCAAAAAGGGGGAGATTGTAAGTGCATCTAGTGCCCCTTAGTGATTTTGGTGTATTGAAGACTTATAGGTTAAGGGACTAATGTGTTTGTGAGTGTACACAGGTCTATAAGTCTATGAGGAGTTTGATATTTACAGGAAAAGTCGTCCCCTAAAAATGAATATCTTCGACTAAAGATTTTGGTATTTCTGAAGACTTTCATGAAGACTTTGAAAGTGAAGAAATTGGTGTGACCTTGAAGACTTGGTATTCTTCCGAGGAACATGAAGCGTGAAGACTTTTGTTTTCGTAGTTTCATTTTCTCTTTCTTGAGTCATAGGAAACACCGTACTATTAAAGGGGGTCGAGGAAATACTAAGGAAAAATTTCCATGTGATGCTCAACTCAAAATCCTACACCTACCAATCCCTCCGAGTGAAGCCATTGGAAATCTCATATAGTTTAGTCAATTTCTTCAGTGACAGAGACGAAGTTCTTCTAGTCTCTGAGGAATTTGTCCTGACTGAGGAGTTAGGAATTCGCCAGTGCGGATTGCCTACACAGTGAGGAACATGATAGTCCCGAGGATTTTGCTACTCAAAATTCCGACCGTTGCTGTGCTATGCGCCAGCTGTCCCAAAATATCTATCCACCTTACGGTCATATCATTGAAGGGCATTTATGTCTTATCATGTCGGGCTGCTCCCTAGGCTATAAATAGCCGCGCCCTACAACCACTAGCTGGTTGGCTGCTCCGAGAGAAACTGACACTTGTCATTTGAGAGCAACCCATCCTCTGAGGACTTTGAGCGAAAATCATCAAGTGAGGAAAAACCAAAAACCCAAAACCCAAACACCTACAAACCCCAAGTGATTGAGCATCACTGAAGAGATTGATCCTGCGTGGATCCGATGCTTGTTACCTTTGAAGATTGTGCTTCTTCCAGACAGTTAGGCGTCATGGTCTAGAGCATCCAAGAGGAATTGTGGATCGCCGAGTGACCGAGTTTGTGAAGGTTTGGAAGTCGCCTGAAGACTTACCACAAGTGATTGGACGAGGTCTATGTGACCTTAGTTCAAGGATAATACGGTGAGGACTGGGTGTCCTGAGCTGCGTGTTCAGGACTGGGTGTCCGGGACTGTGTGTCCTCGAGTTTAAATACTCAGCCACTCCAACCAGACGTACAACTGAGACAGCAGTTGGAACTGGTCTACCAAATCATTGTCTTCACCAAGCTTACTGGTTCTATTCCTCAACTCTTTCATTTCCTCATAACTGTGTTGTGTGTTTGTTCATATCTGTGTTTGAAGACTTTGACTGAAGACTTTCTCAATTTCCTCAGTTCAATTTCTTCAGTCTGTTTGTCTTCATCCTGTGTTAGCCTGTGATTACGCTTCCTGTACTCTGTGCCTGTCTTCATTTCATCATGATGACTATGCTTGTATTCTGTTATGTTTACTTTTGAGTACTTATTCCGCTGCTAGTAGTTCTTCGCTAAGGAATTTCCTCACCAGCAAATTCCTTAGTGAAGAATTTCATAAAAATCGCCTATTCACCCCCCCCCTCTAGTCGATATAACGCACTTTCAAGCCCTGCGCCGGTAACTTCATCATCACCGTCAGCACGCCGTCGTGCTGACGAAACTCTCCCTCGGCCTCAACTGGATCAAAAGTTCGAGGGACGTCACCGAGTTGAACGTGTGTAGATCGCGGAGGTGTCGTGCGCTCGGTCCTTGATCGGTCGGATCGCGAAGACGTTCGACTACATCAACCGCGTTACTAAACGCTTCCGCTTTGGGTCTACGAGGGTACGTAAACACACTCTCCCCTCTCGTTGCTATGCATCTCTTAGATAGATCTTGCGTGATCGTAGGTAAAATTTTTGAAATACTGCATTCCCCAGCAATTTAAAGTTCTAAGGAAGCACAGCGCATCTATTAGATATACTCTTGATGATTTAAAGGGCATCAGTCCCACTCTATGTCAGCAAAAATTAATATGGAAGTTGATGCTAAACCCGTTGTTGATCACCAACGTCGGTTGAATCCAAAAATGAAGGAAGTGGTAAGAACGGAAATCTTAAAACTTCTGGAAGTAGGTATAATCTATCCTATAGCTGATAGTAGATGGGTAAGTCCTATTCATTGTGTCCCTAAGAAAGGAGGTATTACTGTTGTTCCTAATGATAAGAATGAACTTATTCCACAAAGAATTATTACAGGCTATAGAATGGTAATTGATTACAGAAAATTAAACAAAGCAACTAGAAAAGATCATTACCCCTTGCCTTTTATTGATCAAATGCTTGAAAGATTATCTAAGAACACACAGTTTTGCTTCCTAGATGGATACTCTAGCTTTTCACAAATACCTGTTTCTCAACCTGATCAAGAAAAGACTACTTTTACTTGTCCCTTTGGAACTTATGCTTATAGACGTATGCCTTTTGGTTTATGCAATGCACCTGCTACCTTTCAAAGATGTATGACTGCTATATTCCCTGACTTTTGTGAAAAGATTGTTGAGGTTTTCATGGATGACTTTTCTGTTTATGGGAAGTCGTTTGATGATTGTTTAGGCAATCTTGAGCAAGTTTTGCAGAGATGTGAACAAACAAATCTTGTCTTGAAGTGGGAGAAGTGCCACTTTATTGTTAATGAAGGCATTGTCTTGGGTCATAAAATTTCCGAAAGAGGTATTGAATTGGACCAAGCTAAGGTTGATGCAATTGAGAAAATGCCATGTCCTAAGGACATAAAAGGTATTCGAAGTTTCCTAGGTCACGCTGGTTTCTATAGGAGATTTATCAAAGACTTTTCTAAAATTTCTAGGCCTCTTACTAATATTTTGCAAAAGGACATTCCTTTTGTTTTTATGATGATTGTTTAGAAGCCTTTGAAACACTCAAGAAAGCCTTAATATCTGCACCTATTATTCAACCACCTGATTGGAACTTGCCTTTTGGAATTAAGTGTCATGCTAGTGATTATGCTGTTGTAGGACAAAGAGTTGATAAGAAACTTAATGTTATTCATTATGCTAGTCAAACTCTAGACAGTGCTCAAAGAAATTATGCTACTACTGAAAAAGAATTCTTAGCAGTGGTGTTTGCTTGTGATAAATTCAGATCTTATATTGTTGATTCCAAAGTAACTGTTCACACAGACCAAGCTGCTATTAAATATCTTATGGAAAAGAAAGATGATAAACCTAGACTTATTCGTTGGATTCTCTTGTTAGAAGAATTTGATTTACATATCATTGATAGAAAAGGAGCTGAGAACCCCGTAGCTGATAATTTTCGTAGGCTTAAAAATGTGCTTGATGACCCACTACCTATTGATGGTAGTTTTCATGTGAGCAGTTAGCTACAATAAATGTCGCTAATAGTACTCCTTGGTATGCTGACTATGTGCTACCTCTTGAGCACTGCGTTGGTTTTCCCCGAAGAAGAAGGGATGATGCAGCAAAGTAGCATAAGTATTTCCCTCAGTTTTTTAGAACCAAGGTATCAATCCAGTAGGAGGCTACGCGCAAGTCCCTCGCACCTGCACAAAACAAATAAATCCTCGCAACCAACGCAAATAGGGGTTGTCAATCCCTATAAGGCCACTTACGAGACTGAGATCTGATAGATATGATAAGATAATATTTTTGGTATTTTTATGATAAAAGATGCAAAGTAAAATAAAGGCAAAGTAAACAACAAAGGAAATAACTAAGTAGTAGGAGATCAATATGATAAAGATAGACCCAGGGGCCATAGGTTTCACTAGTGGCTTCTCTCGAGAGCATAAGTATTCTACGGTGGGTGAACAAATTACTGTTGAGCAATTGACAGAACTGAGCATAGTTATGACAATATCTAGGTATGATCATTTATATAGGCATCACGTCCGAGACAAGTAGACCGACTCCTGCCTGCATCTACTACTATTACTCCACTCATCGACCGCTATCCAGCATGCATCTAGAGTATTAAGTTAAAAACAGAGTAACGCCTTAAGCAAGATGACATGATGTAGAGGGATAGACTCATGCAATATGAAGAAAACCCCATCTTGTTATCCTCGATGGCAACAATACAATACGTGCCTTGCTGCCCTTACTGTCACCGAGAAAGGACACTACAAGGTTGAACCCAAAGCTAAGCACTTCTCTCATTGCAACAAAGATCAATATAGTAGGCCAAACCAAACTAATAATTCGAAGAGACTTGCAAAGATAACCAATCATACATAAAAGAATTCAGAGAAGATTCAAATATTATTCATAGATAGACTTGATCATAAACCCACAATTCATCGGCCTCAACAAACACACCGCAAAAAGAAGATTACATCGAATAGTTCTCCACAAGAGAGGGGGAGAACATTGTATTGAGATCCAAAAAGAGAGAAGAAGCCATCTAGCTACTAACTATGGACCCGTAGGTCTGAGGTGAACTACTCACACTTCATCGGAGGGGCTATGGTGTTGTGATGTAGAAGCCCTCCGTGATCGATGCCCCCTCCGGCGGAGCTCCGGAACAGGCCCCAAGATGGGATCTCGTGGATACAGAAAGTTACGGCGGTGGAATTAGGGTTTTGGCTCCGTTTCTGATCGTTTGGTGGTACGTGGATATATATAGGAGGAAGGAGTACGTCGGTGGAGCGACAGGGGGTCCACGAGGGTGGAGGGCGTGCCTGGTGGGGGTGGGCGCGCCCCCCTACCTCGTGGCCCCCTGTTTCCTTTCTTGACGTAGGGTCCAAGTCTCCCGGATCTTGTTCGTTGAGAAAATCACGTTCCCGAAGGTTTCATTCCGTTTGGACTCCGTTTAATATTCCTTTTCTTCGAAACCCTAAAACAGGCAAAAAAACAGCAATTCTGGGCTGGGCCTCCGGTTAATAGGTTAGTCCCAAAAATAATATAGAAGTGGATAATGAAGCCCAATAATGTCCAAAATAGTAGATAATATAGCATGGAGCAATCAAAAATTATAGATACGTTGGAGACGTATCAAGCATCCCCAAGCTTAATTCCTGCTCGTCCTCGAGTAGGTAAATGATAAAAACAGAATTTTTGATGCGGGGTGCTACTTGGCATAATTTTAATGTAAGTCTTCTTAATTGTGGTATGAATATTCAGATCCGAAAGATTGAAGACAAAAGTTCATATTGACATAAAAATAAAAATACTTCAAGCATACTAACTAAGCAATTATGTCTTCTCAAAATAACATGGCCAAAGAAAGTTCATCCCTACAAAATCATATAGTTTAGTCATGTTTCATTTTCGTCACACAAGAATGCTTTCATCATGCACAACCCCGATGACAAGCCAAGCAATTGTTTCATACTTTAGTAATCTCAAACCTATAAACTTCCACGCAATATATGAGCGCGAGCCATGGACATAGCACTATGGGTGGAATAGAATATAATGAGGGGGGTTATGTGGAGAAGACAAAAAGGGAGAAAATCTCACATGAACGAGGCTAATCAATGGGCTATGGAGATGCCCACCTATTGATGTTAATGCAAGGAGTAGGGATTGCCATGCAAGGGATGCACTAGAGCTATAAATGTATGAAAGCTCAACAAAAGAAACTAGTGGGTGTGCATCCAACTTGCTTGCTCATGAAGACCTAGGGCACTTGAGGAGGCCCGTTGTTGGAATATACAAGCCAAGTTCTATAATGAAAAATTCCCACTAGTATATGAAAATGACAAAACAAGAGACTCTCTAACAAGAAGATTATGGTGCTACTTTGAAGCACAAGTGTGGCAAAGGATAGTAACATTGTCCCTTCTCTCTTTTTCTCTCATTTTTTGGGCCTTTTCTCTTCGTTTTTTTGGCCTTTCTCTTTTTTTTATTCCTCACTTGGGACAATGCTCTAGAAAATGATGATCATCACACTTCTATTTATTTACAACTCAATGATTACAACTCGATACTAGAACAAAAGATGACTATATGAATGCCTCCGGTGGTGTATCTGGATATGCAATGGACCAAGAGTGACATGTATGAAAGAATTATGAATGGTGGCTTTGCCACAAATACTATGTCAACTACATGATCATGCTAAGCAATATGACAATAATGAATGTGTCATGATGAATGGGATGATGGAAAGTTGCATGGCAATATATCTCGGAATGGCTATGGAAATGCCATAATAGGTAGGTATGGTGGCTGTTTTGACGAAGATATTAGGAGGTTTATGTGTGAAAGAGCGTATCATATCACGGGGTTTGGATGCACCGGCGAAGTTTGCGCCAACTCTCGATGTGAGAAAGGGCAATGCATGGTACCGAAGAGGCTAGCAAGGATGGAAGGGTGAGAGTGCGTATAATCCATGGACTCAACATTAGTCATAAAGAACTCACATACTTATTGCAAAAATCTACAAGTCATCAAAAACCTCGGTACTACGCGCATGCTCCTAGGGGGATATATTGGTAGGAAAATACCATCGCTCGTCCCCAACCGCCACTCATAAGGAAGACAATCAAATAACACCTCATGTTTCAAATTTGTTGCATAACTTTTACCATACGTGCATGCTACAGGACTTGCAACCTTTAACACAAGTATTTCTCAATTTCACAACTACTCAACTAGCAAGACTTTGATATTATTACCTCCATATCTCAAAACAATCATCAAGCATCAAACTTCTCTTAGTATTCAAAACACTCTTAAGAAAATTTTACGAATCTTGAATACCTAGCATATTAGGATTTTAAGAAAATTACCATGCTATTAAGACTCTCAAAATAATCTAAGTGAAGCATGAGAGATCAATAGTTTCTATAAAACAAATCCACCACCGTGCTCTAAAAGATATAAGTGAAGTACTAGAGCAAAACTATATAACTCAAAAGATATAAGCGAAGCACATAGAGTATTCTAACAAATTCCAAATCATGTATGGCTCTCTCAAAAGGTGTGTACAGCAAGGATGATTGTGGTAAACTAGAAATTAAAGACTCAAATAATACAAGACGCTGCAAACAAAACACATATCATGTGGCGAATAAAAATATAGCTCCAAGTAAAGTTACCGATAGAAGTAGACGAAAGAGGGGATGCCTTCCGGGGCATCCCCAAGCTTTGGCTTTTAGGTGTCCTTAGATTATCTTGGGGGTTCCATGGGCATCCCCAAGCTTAGGCTCTTGCCACTCCTTTTTCCATAATCCATCAAATCTTTACCCAAAACTTGAAAACTTCACAACACAAAACTTAAAGTAGAAAATCTCGTGAGCTCCGTTAGCGAAAGAAAATAAAAGACCACTTCAAGGTATTGTAATGTAATGAACTCATTCTTTATTTATATTGGTGTTATACCTACTGTGTTCCAACTTATCTATGGTTTATAAACTATTTTACTAGCCATAGATTCATCAAAATAAGAAAACAACACACGAAAAACAGAATCTGTCAAAAACAGAACAGTCTGTAGTAATCTGTAGCTAGCGCAAGATCTGGAACCCCAAAAATTCTAAAATAAATTGCTGGACGTGAGGAATTTATCTATTAATCATCTTCAAAAATAATTAACTAAATAGCACGTTCCAAATAAAAATGACAGCATTTCTCGTGAGTGCTAAAGTTTCTGTTTTTTACAGCAAGTTCAACAAGACTTTCGCCAAGTCTTCCCAACGGTTCTACTTGGCACAAACACTAATTAAACACAAAAAACACAACAAAAACAGAGTCTAGATAAATTATTTATTACTAAACAGGAGCAAAAATCAAGGAATAAAAATAAAATTGGGTTGCCTCCCAACAAGCGTTATCGTTTAACGCCCCTAGCTAGGCATAACAAGCAAGAATAGATCTAGGTATTGCCATCTTTGGTAGGCAATCAATAAGTGGATCTCATAATAGATTCATAAGGTAATTTAATTTTCTTTCTAGGAAAGTGTTCCATGCCTTTCCTTAATGGAAATTGGAATCTAATATTTCCTTCCTTCATATCAATAATTGCACCAATCGTTCTAAGGAAAGGTCTACCAAGAATAATAGGACATGAAGGATTGCAATCTATGTCAAGAACAATAAAATCTACAGGCACATAATTTCTATTTGCAACAATAAGAACATCATTAATTCTTCCCATAGTTTTCTTAATAGTGGAATCCGCAAGGTGCAAGTTTAGAGAGCAATCATCAAAATCACGGAAACCTAACAAATCACACAAAGTCTTTGGAATCATGGAAACACTAGCACCCAAATCACATAAAGCATAGCATTCATGATCTTTAATTTTAATTTTAATAGTTGGTTCCCACTCATCATAAAGTTTTCTAGGGATAAAAACTTCCTATTCAAGTTTTTCTTCATAAGATTGCATCAAGGCATCAACGATATGTTTAGTAAACGCTTTATTTTGACTATAAGCATGAGGAGAATTTAGCACGGATTGCAACAAGGAAATACAATCGATCAAAGTGCAATTTTCATAGTTAAATTCCCTGAAATCCATAATAGTGGGTTAGCAACATCTAGGGTTTTAATTTCTTCAATCCCACTTTTATCAATTTTAGCATCAAGATCAACAAATTACGAATTCTTGGAACGCCTTCTAGGTAAAGGTGGATCATATTCAGTCCCATCATTATCAAGATTAATATTGCAAAACAAAGATTTAATAGGGGACACATCAATAACTTTTAGATCTTCATCTTTATTTTCATAGCAATCCGGCTTAGCGGCCATCTTATTAACTAAGGTAGCCTGCCTATCCGAAATTTCAGCAGTTAATTTCTCAAGATGAGCAATTTGGGATCTTAAACCATCGAATTCTTTAGACATATCATCAAGCTCTTTATTCATAAAACTCATAAAACTTTTCTGTTCTTTAAGCTCGTTTCTGAAGAAACTATTATGTTCAAATTGTAAGACCATGAAACTCCTGACATTGCTTTCGATCTCTTCTAATCTTTTAAGGTGAAGGTCACCAAATTTAGGTAGAGCCATCGTGACAAGCAAGCATACTAACACACAAGCAAACAAAAAGCAAGCGAGCGAAAAGAGGCAAATAGAGAAAGAGAGGGAGGATAGAGAGAGAGGGGGGGCAAATAAAACAGCAAGGGTGAAGTGGGGGAGAGGAAAACGAGAGGCAAATGGCAAATAATGTAATGCGGGAGATAAGGGTATGTGATGGGTACTTGGTATGTTGACTTTTGCGTAGACCTCCCCGGCAACGGCGCCAGAAATCCTTCTTGCTACCTCTTGAGCACTGCGTTGGTTTTCCCCAAAGAGGAAGGGATGATGCAGCAAAGTAGCATAAGTATTTCCATCAGTTTTTGAGAACCAAGGTATCAATCCAGTAGGAAGCTACCCGCGAGCCCATCGCACCTGCACAAAACAAATAAATCCTCGCAACCAACGCAAATAGGGGTTGTCAATCCCTATAAGGCCACTTACGAGACTGAGATCTGATAGATATGATAAGATAATATTTTTGGTATTTTTATGATAAAAGATGCAAAGTAAAATAAAGGCAAAGTAAACAGCAAAGGAAATAACTAAGTAGTAGGAGATCAATATGATAAGGATAGACCCGGGGGCCATAGGTTTCACTAGTGGCTTCTCTCGAGAGCATAAGTATTCTATGGTGGGTGAACAAATTACTATTGAGCAATTGACAGAATTGAGCATAGTTATGAGAATATCTAGGTATGATCATGTATATAGGCATCATGTCCGAGACAAGTAGACCGATTCCTGCCTGCATCTACTACTATTACTCCACTCATCGACCGCTATCCAGCATGCATCTAGAGTATTAAGTTAAAAACAGAGTAACGCCTTAAGCAAGATGACATGATGTCGAGGGATAGACTCATGCAATATGAAGAAAACCCCATCTTGTTATCCTCGATGGCAACAATACAATACGTGCCATGCTGCCCTTACTGTCACCGGGAAAGGACACCGCAAGATTGAACCCAAAGCTAAGCACTTCTCCCATTGAAAGAAAGATCAATCTAGTAGGCCAAACCAAACTGATAATTTGAAGAGACTTGCAAAGATAACCAATCGTACATAAAAGAATTCAAAGAAGATTAAAATATTATTCATAGATAGACTTGATCATAGACCCACAATTCATCGGTCTCAACAAACACACTGGAAAAAGAAGATTACATCGAATAGTTCTCCACAAGAGAGGGGGAGAACATTGTATTGAGATCCAAAAAGAGAGAAGAGGCCATCTAGCTACTAACTATGGACCCGTAGGTCTGAGGTGAACTACTCACACTTCATCGAAGGGGCTATGGTGTTGATGTAGAAGCCCTCCGTGACCGATGCCCCCTCTGGCGGAGCTCCGGAACAGGCCCCAAGATGGGATCTCGTGGATACAGAAAGTTACGGCGGTGGAATTAGGGTTTTGGCTCCGTTACTGATTGTTTTGGGGTACGTGGATATATATAGGAGGAAGGAGTACATCGGTGGAGCAACAGGGGGCCCACGAGGGTGGAGGGCGCGCCTGGTGGGGGTGGGCGCGCCCTCCTACCTCGTGGCCTCATGTTTCGTTTCTTAACGTAGGGTCTAAGTCTCCTGAGTCTTGTTCGTTGAGAAAATCACGTTCCCAAAGGTTTCATTCCGTTTGGACTCCGTTTGATATTCCTTTTATTCAAAACCCTAAAACAGGCAAAAAAAATAGCAATTCTGGGCTGGGCCTCCGGTTAATAGGTTAGTCCCAAAAATAATATAAAAGTGGATAATAAAGCCCAATAATGTCCAAAACAGTATATAATATAGCATGGAGCAATCAAAAATTATAGATACGTTGGAGATGTATCACTATGCTAATTACATTGTTGCTAAATATTTACCACCTAGCTTTACATACCAGCAAAAGAAAAAAATTATTCTATGATTTAAGACATTACTTTTAGGATGACCCACATCTTTATAAAGAAGGAGTAGATGGTATTATTAGACGTTGTGTACCTGAGCAAGAACAGGGGTAAATCCTACGGAAATGTCACTTCGAGGCTTATGGAGGGCATCATGCTGGAGATAGAACTGCTCACAAGGTATTGCAATCTGGATTTTATTGGCCTACTCTCTTCAAGGATGCCCATAAGTTTGTCTCTTCTTGTGATGAATGTCAAAGAATAGGTAATATCGGTAAGCATCAAGAAATACCTATGAATTATTCACTTGCTGTTGAACCATTTGATGTTTGGGGATTTGATTACATGGGACCTTTTCCTTCCTCTAATGGGTATACACATATTTTGGTTGCTGTTGATTATGTTACTAAATGGGTAGAAGCCATTCCAACCAGTAGTGCTGATCACAACACCTTTATTAAAATGCTTAAGGAAGTTATTTTCCCAAGGTTTGTGTCGGCGTTCTGGGAACGGGGGTCCCCAGACTTGCCTGCCTGCGGCCTGCGGCGTGGCTCAAAGGGGGGCCCAGCGCGGCCCATCTTCACCAACACAAACCCAAGACCCTCGCGAGGGGGCAAGCCTCGCGGGGCGGACGACGCAGAGCTTCCTCAGGCGCGGCCTCGTCAGGCTGGCTCACGAGGAGGCGGAGAGATCAAGGCGGGGTACCTCACGAGGTGCCCGTGACGCAAGCCATGACGACCGGGGGTGCCAGGCGGGTGCCAGCCCGCGCAGCGTCCTCCCTTCCTCATTGGTGCAAAGGGGGCAAGCGCAGCCGCGGAGTACCGAGGCATCAGGCAAAGGTTGCCATTTCGGTGCAACGAGACCAAGACCAGGAGGACTACGAGACGGAGGTCACCGTGGAGCCCAAGACGGCGTCATCACCAGAGCTTTTCGCAGGCGAAGACTACTTTTGTCAGGATAGTTGATACTAGCTGTCCCCCTTCAAATTAGCCCGCCATTGTTGGCTCCCTTCCCGCTCGATATTTGGGAAGAGGACCAGGGCCTCTATAAATAGGACCAGCCACCCACAGAGCAAAGGGCAGGCAGGGAAAGAGAGAGAAAGAGAAGATCAGAAAGAAAGAGAGAGAGAGAGAGAGAGAGAGAGAGAAAGGTGACTGAGCTCCTCCCAGCAGTTCATCACCCCAGCCAAGAATAGACCCTCGCGAGGCTGTTCTTCCTTGTATTGTTCATCATCATTAGCCCAAGAGGCAATCCACCACACCACACACTGGAGTAGGGTATTACACCACAACGGTGGCCCGAACCAGTATAAACCATGTGTCTCTTGCGTTGTTCTTTCCTTAGTTCAGATCCTAGCAAGGCGGAGGGGTGCAGGTAGGTAGGAGGCGAAATCTCCGCGCGCACCCCAGTGTTCGAACCTCAAGGGTCTGCCGGAACCCGAAATCCGACATTTGGCGCGCCAGGTAGGGGTGCGCCGGGATTCGTCTTCCACCACCCCGTTCTCCTCTGACCATCACGCCCATGTCTGACACTCGTCGGGCCCGCGCCGAGCGCCGGGCCGCGCTCGCTTCCCGCCTCGCCCAGACGGTCCCTATTGGCGGGCGACCTTGCCGTTCCTCGTCACCTGCCGTCAACGCCGCCACCGGCCCGGCGGGGGACGAGCATCAAGCATCGTCCCAGCATCCGTCCGTGCGGCAAGACGGCCGCACCGCAACTCCCTCGCTCACCCCAGCTGGTTCTTCGTCCCGCGCGCTCCGCGCGCCCATGGAGGCTCAGGCTGCACTCATCGCGGCGAACGAGCTCCTGCGCTACCGTCCCATCGACGACGTCTACGAAGAATGGCTCGACCACGTCGCCGAGCTTGTCCGCGCCGCAGGGGGGCTCTCCTGCGCCATCCGTTCCGCTGCACCGCACCCCGCCCCGCGCGGGCAGTGAAGCCCCCGCGGCGCCCCGGCCACCTCCTCCTCAGGAAGGCGCCATGGCTCCAAGGCGCGTGGCCCCTGGGCGGAACCCGCTTCGTCAAGCGCCATCGCAGCAAGAGCAGAGCTGTCAAAAAGTCCCTCGCCCGCAGGAAGCTGCTTGGGCGCTCCCTGCTCCAGCACGTCGCGACCATGCTCCTGCTCCTGCGCGTCAGGACCCCGTGCTGCTCCCAACTATAGCGCGTGGGGACATGCAAGACCAAGTTCCCCGTCATCCAAGGCCTCCCGTGGCCACAGCAAGCTGCCGCGCCTTCACTGCCAAGCCACGCAAAGAAACATGGCCCGGCAAGCTCAAGCCAGACCTGCCTCCTCGCTACGACGGCATGGCTGACCCTGCGGAATTCCTCCAGCTCTACGAGCTGGGCATCGAAGCTGCCAACGGAGACGAGAAGGTCATGGCGAACTGGTTCCCCATGGCGCTCAAGGACGGGGCCTGGACCTAGCTCCTGAACCTGGCTCCAGGCACAATCTCCTCCTGGGACGAGATGCGCACCCGCTTCATCGCCAACTTCCAAGGCACTCGCGACCGGCCACCCACCGTGAGCGACATGCGCCGCATCAAGCAACAGCCCGGGGAGACCCTGCAGAAGTACATCCAGCGCTTCAATAGCGCGCGCCTCAAGATTCCCAAGGTGACTGAGGAGGCCATCATCTCGGCCTTCTTCGACGGCGTGCGCGACGTCAAGATGAAGGAGGAGCTGGCGATGCATGAAGACCTGTGCACTTCCCAGGAGCTGTTCAACTTGGCAACCAAGTGCGCCAGGGCCGAGGAAGGGCGTCTCTCCCTCCTCAAGCTGCCTGCCGCAGACCCAGAAGAGAAGAAGCCCAAGGCCAAGGATGTGAAGCGCAAGGGGGCTACCGTGCTCGCGGCAGAACCAGACACCAAGTGGGGCAGAGATCAGCCCGAACCTTCCAAGGGCAGCCGGTACTGTGTGTACCACGACCTCCACACCCACAACACCAACGAATGTCAAGAGCTCCGAGCCGTGCGAGAAGGAAGGATCGGCCGTCGCCCTGACCGCAGTGACCGGGGCTACGGTCGAGGAGGAGGAAGGAACGCAGGACGCTGGGAAGACCGTGGCCCGCGCCAAGGGTGGCGCGATCAACCTCGCAAGGATCGCTGGCAAGACCCACCTCGCGAGGGAGGCTGGAGAGATCAGCCTCGCGAGGGAGACTGGAGGGATCAGCCTCGCGAGGATCGCCCGCAGGGTAACGCAGGCCTCCCGCCACTGCCGCCGCAGCCAAGGAGAAACGAGGACCGCCACCAGGACGAGGGGGCTGGGGGCTTCCAGGAGCCGCGCGCGATCGCCTGCATCCTGGGCGGGGCACAAGCCCCAGCCTCTCAGCGCATCTTCAAGCAGTTCGCCCGCGAAGTGAACGCAGTCCTCCCCAGGCTCGAAGCCACACGCCCTCTCAGGTGGTTGGCGTGCAGCATCACGTTCAGCTCAGCAGATCAGCTCAAGTGTGCGGCTATAGCTGGAGTTCTCCCAATGCTTTGTTCCCCAATCATCAGCAACGTGGTGGTCACCAAGACCCTCATCGATGGCGGTGCAGGGCTTAATGTCATGTCCGTGGAAACATTCAATAACCTCCAAGTGCCCTACAGCCAGCTTCAGCCAACCAAGCCTTTCTCCGGTATCACCGACGGCTCCACGGTCCCGATTGGGCAGGTCTGCCTCCCTGTCACCTTCGGGGCACGCGACAACTACCGCACCGAGCTCATCGACTTCGACGTCGCTCACATTCGCCTGTCGTACAACGCCATCCTTGGGTACCCAGCGCTGGCCAAGTTCATGGCCGTAACTCACCACGGCTACAACGTCCTCAAGATGCCAGGAAGCGGCAGAGTCATCACGGTGCCCTGTGAAGAGAAGGACGCGGTGTGTTCCCTGGAACGAGCCTTTCAGGCCGCGTCACTAGAAGACCCGGATCATGGAAGCAGGAGGCCTCCCGAGACCGCCCCTAAGAAGAAGAAGACATCGTCCGGCCCGACCACTCAGGAGGCAGGCCCCTCTGGGCCCGCGCTTGCCCAGGGGGAACCTCCTTCCATCACATAGGAAAGCGCGCCCGGCGCCCTCCTCAGGCAGGGCTCGGGGGCTCTCCCCTGGAGGGCCACCGACCTAGCCAGGGTCACGAGGGAGGAACTTGGGCACCACATGGAGGCGTGTTTCGAAGCATGTTTCCCTCAAGAAGGAGCGAGGCAAGGAGACCCAGACCCTCAGGAGTTCGTCAGCAAGGCCATTCAGGAGCTACATGAGTCAAGAGTCATGAAAGGCGGCTGCCGCCTACCAGCAGTGGCTCCCCATCGAGGCGAGGATGGTGGGCTGCGCGTCTGCATCGACATACCAGGGCTCAACCGAGTCGCCTCTCTGGAGCGCCTCTGGCCCTCGCGAGTGGGGCGCTGCGAAGGCCCACCCCACGTTCGCATGCTTTACGGCTTGCCGAACGCGGCAACCATGTACCAGCGCCTAATGAGGGGCATCATGGAGGCACATGAGGCCAGGCGTTCCGCAGCCCTGGCAGGGATGGAGATGGCCCGTGAGGAGCCGCCAGCGCCTCCGGAGCCTCCCGAGGCCCCTGGGCCTGGGGGCTCGTGAGGATTGGCTCCCACAGCCCACCGAGCCTGCTACATCAACGCTCCTTCGTCCTCAACATCATCAGGTGACGTCTTCGAGTTTTATTTCCAGCTGGGAGCGCCCCCCAGGGCTGCATTATTCCCAGGCCGCGTGGGTTCGTCCCTATCGCGTGTATCCCTTTTTATTCCATGTTGTTAGCTTACCTTGTTGGGGGCGCCCCTCGGGCTGCATGATCCCCAAGCCGCTCGGGCCAGGCCCAGCGGCATGTATCCCGTTCGCGTTTATTTCCGATTATGCGTTAGACCCACCATGCTTGATTATTTGATGGCGGTCCACGGCACCTCTTCTTCTCCATGCCGACCACTTGCACGTTAAAGGGGGGGTGCCTGAGCATCGCGACTCAGGGCTCTTACTGGCTCTCCAGCCCTCACCCTCTGGCCTTGTCCATGGCATCGCGACCTGGCATACCAGCGACGGCTGAGACCAGCTCGAGGGCCGGGACCCGAGGACGTAGAGTGCCGACATCTAACCAAATTTGCAGGGACACATCACAAGATAAGGCCCAGTGCCAGGTGCAACCCGCCAAGAGGTAGGGCCCCGTGAGTCCCGCGCTGGCTCACGGGTGCCCAGATACACCTCGCCAGGCCCTACCGTGCCAGCCACGTGTCAGGGCGGGGCTGTACACGCCCCGGGGGCTCCTCTCGGAGGGGGCCCCCTCCCACGTACCAGTGGAAGCACCATGCTCCGTGCTGGCTGACGACACTGCCAAGGAGCGGCTATGCCCGTACACATACGGTAGCGCTATGCTCCGCGCTGGTGATAAACAACTAAGGGTGGCCCCTGGGCCGCACCAACCTCAGGGAGCCCATAGCTCAGTGTCTAGCCTCATCGTAACGCCTCCCCCCGGGAGTTCCGCACGAGGGGGCTGGGCACGGGGGCTGCACCTGGGTCACACCCAGATGCACGCCGCTCAGCCAGGTCCCCCCGGGCCTGGTTCGTCACGCGTCTCTCCCCGAGCGGAGCCAAGGTACGAAGGCCGTTTGAGCGTCAAGGGGGCTCTCCTGAGCACCGCGACTCAGGAGCCTAACTGGTCACGTAGCCCCTCACTCCGTGGCCCCGTCCTGGTTTCCGGTCGGGACCAACGCTGGGTGAGGTACGCGTGCGGCTGGGCTCTGCAGACGTAGAACGGTAGATCCACCCGCATCACACCTCCCTACTTGCTGTTTGTGCACCAAGGGGGACTCCTAAGCATCGCGACTCAGGAGCCTAACTTGTCACGTGGCCCCTCACTCCTTGGTCCCGTCCTGGTTTCCGGTCGGGACCAATGCTGGGTGAGGCATGCGCGGGGCCGGGCTCTGCCGGCATAGAACATAAGCAAGTAGGAAGGAAAGGCACAAATTTCAAGGAATTCAAAAGCAAATATTACAGTCCACACTGTTATCTCAATGCCAAACGCAAGTTTAAACGCCTCCTCGAGGCATGATACATGTGCAGGAATTAAAGGCAGGACAGGAGCCGCGACGGAGTCACTTGTCGGCGATGGAGCGGCGCGGATTGGGTACGCCTCACGGAGCGGTGGGGTCGGCAGCGCCTTGCTTTGGCTTGGTGCTGAAGGCCCGAAACTTCCCCAGCAGGGCCTCTGCGTGACCCTTCACGACCTCGGCAGCGGCACGCTCGCCGCTCACTGGCTCCAGCAGGCTGTCGAGGTCGACACCGCGATCGCGAAGGTAGATGTGGGTGAGGACCCGCGTCATTGCTGTAGAAGACAGGACACGCGCCTCGGCCTCGGCCGCGGGGCCCAGGCCAAGGGCGACTTCTTCAAGAGCGTGAACCAGGAAGGGAAGCAGCTTGGCAGGGCTGTCCTTGGTGCCAGCCAGTAGGCTCTCCAGGCCACTGTCGTAAAGCATCCTCCATGAGGAGCGAGCCCTCGCCTCCATCTCCGCAAAGGCCACGCGGTCCTCGGCAAGAACCAGGGCCTCATCGTCCAGCTTGGCCTTCCTCGTCCCCAGCTCATGCTCTAGCGTGCCTAGGCGGTCGCGGCGTTTCTTGAGCTTGATCTCCCTCTCCTTGAGAGCCGCCTCGCGAGCCTTCACGCCTTCTTCCTGCTCTTGGCAAAGGCGGACCTCGTTCGCGAGCTGGTCCCGCAGACCTTGCAGTTCGCCCTCCAGCGCCTTGCAACGACCACGAACGTCGACCACCTCCCCCGGGGCTGCATCACGAGCAGCCTTCGCCTCAAGGACGGCCTGCTTCTCCTCGTCGCATGCCGTCGAGGCCTGGACCAGCGTCGCCCGAGTCGAAGCGTCGGAGCGAACCCATCCTGAAGCCAGCTCCAAGCGCCCGGCCACCAAGCGGGGGTCGGCGCCAAGAAGATCCTGACGCAGTCAGTCCAGCTCAGCAACAGCACGATCCAGAACGGCAGAAGGAGTTGGAGAGACAGCAGCCGGTGGAGTAGGAGGAGAAGACAGCAGCGCGGCCACAGCATCCTGAGGCGGAGTCTGCCGCGCCCCGACAGCCGAAATGGTGGCGGCAGGCAAGAGCACCTCGGGAGCCACTTGGGCCGTGGGGGCTGAGCTCGCCCCAGCCGGCTCAGCCAGGCCTCGTGAGGACGACCGGGCAGGAGAAGCATGTGCATCGCAGTCACCCTCCTTCGCGGGCAGAAGCGCTGCCACGGATGGAACCTCGGGAGCCCCCTTCGGCTTCTTTGCGGCGGGCGCCAGCCTATCCAAGAGATGCGGACGTCAAGCTTCAGAAGCAGAGCAAGAGATAAAGACAAGAATCAAACGCTTATGGGTCGTCGCCAGTGAGCTCAAGCGGCCTCCGGCCAAATTTGAAGCCTGAAAGCCGGCTGGAAGGGTCAACCTCTGGAAGCTTGGAGGCGGAAGGCGCATCTGCGGTCCGCCCCGGGGCCGGGGGAGACCCGCGGGAGATCAGCCCGGTCCTGTCCTTCTTAGGGATCGGGGGTGAGCTCCCGCCGTCCAGCTCGTCGTTGTCCTCGTCGTCGTCTTCATCGTCATCCTTGTCGCCATCGCTCGGAGAGAGGCGGAGAACGCGGGACCGGCGCCGGGGGATGGGAGCCTTCGACTCTCCGTCAGTCGCCTCGGAGTCAGGCCCTTTTCCCCGCTCCCCTCCTTCCTCCTCTTCGCTGGAGTCGTCGGAGGGCACGTCCACCGGTTCCTCAGGAGTTTCCACGGGCACGGGCCCATCCCCGTTGAAGACGGGCATGGACTCCACTACCTGCTCCCAATCATCGCGGAGGAACAAGGGCGTAGGAGCGCCCGCCAACCTCGCCACATCGCCCCCGACCAGAGATTGGAGGACAGCAGCCAGATCTCCGTCGTCTAAGGCCGCGGGGCTCGGACGGGGCCTCCACATCGGAAGTGAGTACTGCCGAAGCGGGGCCAGCTGGTGCTCCAGGAATTCCCTCAGCAGCGACGCGCCGGTCAGCTTCGCCGCCGCCATGTTGGCCGGCCTCAGATCCGCGTCCATCTTCTCCAACATCAGCTTCGCGCGGGGGTCCGTGAGCTCCGCTCGACCCCAATCGCTGGAGCTCGTGGACTGCTCCATGGGCAAGATCAGCCGAGGGTGGATGCGCCCAGCATCCACCAAGACCCACTTGCTCCTGAAGCCCTCAATCCTTTTCCCGGGGTTCGAAATGGCAATGGCGCCATCGTACGCGACGAAGCTCGCGCACGCGGAAGCAGTACCACGAGAGGTCCGGAGGTAGAAGTAGTGGCGCAGCAAGGCCACTGAAGGCTGCACCCCTACGTGAGCCTCGTAGTAATAGGCGAAGACCGCCAGGAGAAGGACGGAGTTGGGGTGGAGATGCAGGGCTTGTAGCTTATAGTGGCGGAGGACGAAGAAGAAGAACTCAGAGAAGGGAGGCACCAAGCCAGCGGCAATGGCACTTACGAAGAGCGGATAGAAGGTGCTCCCTTGACCCTCAGGGGTGGCGGAGCTGGCTTTGAACACCTTCGCCCCATTGACGCCCCGCGTCGTTGCCATCCGGCGCAACCGGGCGAGGCTCGCCTCCGACACATTCGGCGGATCCAGGGCAGACGAGTACCAAGCTACGGCCGGGGACTGACGAGGCGCCATGGCTTCCTAGGTCACATGGTCGGAGTGGATCTGGAAATTTTGGAGGAAGGAAGGAGAGGCGCAAGAAAGGGGATCTGAGCCGCAACTGGGGAAAGCAAGAAGAAAAGCCTAGGTGGATGCCGCTCCTTTATCAACTCGCGCTGTTGCTAGGGCGCCCACGTCCAGTCAACCGCCACGCGGCGCCCAAGGCCGCAGGCTGTTAGGGCCCGCGGCGCTTCGCCCTTGCCCTTCCGCCTCCCTGCATGGCCAAGTCCGGGCGCGCCTTGGGCCCGGGGGCTACTGTCGGCGTTCTGGGAACGCGGGTCCCCAGACTTGCCTGCCTGCGGCCTGCGGCGTGGCTCAAAGGGGGGCCCAGCGCGGCCCATCTTCACCAACACAAACCCAAGACCCTCGCGAGGGGCCAAGCCTCGTGGGGCGGACAACGCGGAGCTTCCTCAGGCGCGGCCTCGTCAGGCTGGCTCACGAGGAGGCGGAGAGATCAAGGCGGGGTACCTCACGAGGTGCCCGTGACGCAAGCCATGACTACCGGGGGTGCCAGGCGGGTGCCAGCCCGCGCAGCGTCCTTCCTTCCTCTTTGGTGCAAAGGGGCAAGCGCAGTCGCGGAGTAACAAGGCATCAGGCAAAGGTTTCCATTTCGGTGCAACGAAACCAAGACCAGGAGGACTACGAGATGGAGGTCACCGTGGAGCCCAAGACGGCGTCATCACCACAGCTTTGCGCAGGCGAAGACTACTTTTGTCAGGATAGTTGATACTAGCTGTCCCCCTTCAAATTAGCCTGCCATTGTTGGCTCCCTTCCCGCTTGATATTTGGGAAGAGGACCAGGGCCTCTATAAATAGGACCAGCCACCCACAGAGCAAAGGGCAGGCAGGGAAAGAGAGAGAAAGAGAAGATCAGAAAGAGAGAGAGAGAGAGAGAGAGAGAGAGAGAAAGGTGACTGAGCTCCTCCCAGCAGTTCATCACCCCAGCCAAAAATCGACCCTCGTGAGGCTGTTCTTCCTTGTATTGTTCATCATCATCAGCCCAAGAGGCAATCCACCACACCACACACTGGAGTAGGGTATTACACCACAACGGTGGCCCGAACCAGTATAAACCCTGTGTCTCTTGCGTTGTTCTTTCCTTAGTTCAGATCCTAGCAAGGTGGAGGGGTGTAGGTAGGTAGGAGGCGAAATCTCCGCGCGCACCCCAGTGTTCGAACCTCAAGGGTCTGCCGGAACCCGAAATCCGACAGTTTGGAGTCCCTACATATTTAATGACTGATGGTGGTTCACACTTTATTCATGGTGCTTTTCGTAAGATGCTTGCTAAGTATGATGTTAAGCATAGAATTGCATCACCCTATCATCCTCAGTCCAGTGGTCAAGTTGAACTGCAATAGAGAAATAACATTAATTTTGCAAAATTTTGTTAATAGGTACAGGAAGAATTGGTCTAATAAGTTAGATGATGCACTTTGGGCTTATAGAACAGCATATAAAAATCCTATGGGTATGTCTCCTTATAAAATGGTTTATGGAAAAGCTTGTCATTTGCCTCTTGAATTAGAACATAAAGCATATAGGGCAGTTAAAGAACTCAACTATGATTTCAAACTTGCTGGTGAAAAGAGGTTATTTGATATAAGCTCCTTAGATGAATGGAGAACCCAAGCTTATGAGAATGCAAAGTTATTCAAAGAAAAAGTTAAAAAGATGGCATGACAAAAGAATTCGAAAGCGTGAGTTTAAAGTTGGAGAATATGTTCTTTTGTACAAATCTCGTTTTAGATTTTTTGTAGGAAAGCACCTCTCGAAATGGGAAGGCCCATACATCATCGAGGAGGTTTACTGGTCTGGAGCCATCAAAATAAATAACTCCGAAGGTACTACCCTTGAGGTTGTCAATGGGCAACGAATAAAGCATTATATCTTAGGTACGCCTATCAATGTTGAAAGTAATATTATCCAAACTTTGACACCGGAAGAACACATAAAAGAGTCCTTCCGGAACACTCCAGAATCGTGAAAATAAAGAGGTATGTGATACGGTAAGTAAACGTACTCCGAAAAATCCGTAAAAATATTTTATATCATTTTTGGAATATTTTAGAATTTTGGAAATAAAGATACTTCCAGGAAGCATCCCCTGGTGGGCACAAGACACCAGGGCGCGCCAGGCTTGCCTGGCGCCCACCTGGGACACCTTCCGTACTCCGTTTTTCTACCATATACTTGTCCTCCAAGATAAAAAAATCTATATATACTTGTCGAACCTTTTGATCACCGTATCACGGAGAAATCCTCTGTCCTCTTTTCTTGTTGTTTCCTATGCATATTTGAAAGTATGTCGTCCCAAGACTCTGACGGAGAGAGCTATGTCTCACATCTTATCGCTGACACAAAGACCTATGAGGACCTATCTCCTTATGGTCGAACTTAGGATGATGAGGAGGATGCTCACTTGATGAGGATTGATGATTCAAGCTCGGAGGAGGAAGATGTTCCTCTACCTCAACCTGGGGATATGCATACAGAGTTCAAGAAATCCAGCCTCCCTAAATGACCTAACCGATCTATTCCTTCTCGTTTTCGGCAGAAAAGCAAAGGGGGTTTATGTGACAAGATCTTGAAATTGGAATTGGAGGTCGACGATCTAAAAGAACAAATTGCTCTCCTCAACTACAATATGAAAAAGTAGAAGGCAAAATTGTCATCACCATCATCATCTTCTTCACCACCAAAGGAGAATTGAGTATCGGGTGAGGGCACTCCCCTTGGCTTCCGCCAAGCTTGGGGGAGGTGCCCTGGTATCGTATAATCCCACTATCTTTTTGCTTTTACTTATTTTAGTTTGATCCTTTTGCTTTAGATGAATAAAAGTTTAGTTTGATCCTTTCTTCTTTGAGAGTTTGGTTAGTAATCTATCCTTGTAATCGCGTGCAAGTTATATAATAAAGTTAGTTTGATTTTTTGCTTTATTTACTTTCGTGTTGCAAATAAAGAAAAGAAATAAGAAAGAAAGAAAAAGATAAAGGAAATAAATGAAGAAAGGAAATAAATAAATAAATAAGATTATATACTAATCCTATGGTAGGTGACGGCACCACATAAGGAAAAGTATAAGTAGAAAATTTTATTAGAGATTGACAAACATAGCATTAGTCAATGATGCAACTCATGAAAGAATTAATAAGGGAAGAGAAGATTCACATATAGATATACTATCCTGGAAATCTTTTGTGATTGTGAGCCCTCACCAAAATATTATATGCCAAAAAAATTGACGCTAGACAAGAAAGACAACATAATGGTTTATGTTTGTTTATATTCACATAGAAGTCATATTGTCATAGATCCTTTAACATGTGGTGATTACCCCCTATCTTTGCTATCCTAAAATTCCGCACTAAGTAGAGATACTACTTGTGCATCCAAAAACCTTTAAACCCAAATCTTTTTCAAGTGTCCACCATACCTACCTAGGGATTGAGCAAGATCCCTCAAGTAAGTTGTCATCGGTGCAAAAAGGCAATAAAAATCGCTTCTAAAAGTGTGAGATCATTTAGTGTAAGAGAAAATTGAGCGTTGTAGGAACTTGGATGACAAAGAATAAAAGCGACAGAATGCATAATAAAGGTTGTTATTTTAAGGGGCAATACAACGTGACGTTGTCTTGCACTAAGGTATTGAGCATATAAACAAATAAGCGCATGGCAACCTCTGCTTCCCTCTGCGAAGGGCCTATCCTTTATTTTTATGCACTTACTTTTATGCAAAGAGTCAAAGTTTTCCTTCTATTCATTTTATTTTTCTCCTTTGGCAAGCATCATGTGGTGAGGAAAGATCCAGGAACCTATGTCCAGTTGAATATAGATGGCATGAGTTATTATTGTTGACATCACCCGTGAGGTGAGTATGTTAGGAGGCGAAACTATAAGCCCCTATCTTTCTATGCGTCCGGTTGAAACGTTTTGCTCATGGGTACGAGGTGAGTGTTAGCAATCATAGAAGACTATATGATGGTTGAGTATGTAGACTTGCCTAAAGGCTCCGACACATGACCCTTCCTGAAAAGATGATGAATTGTAGTTGCAAAATTGACTGAGAACATAGTTTGTCGGTTTCTAATAGGGTTTTTGCTTTATACTTTGATTGTGTGATGAACTATTATGTATTCATGAGAAGTATATGATACAATTTCTATGATAAAATCCAATGTTTAATGTTGTTGTTGTTATAATAATCAACATGGTGCTTCTATGTCCGTATTTTGTATTTATCGACACCTCTCTCTCTCTCAAAGCATGTGGACATGTTTTTCGATTTCGGTTGTCGCTTGAGGACAAGCGAGGTCTAAGCTTGGGGGAGTTGATACGTCCATTTTGCATCATGTGTTCTTACTGTTATTTATAATGTTTTTATCCATAATAATGCTTTCTGGAGTAATTCTAATGCCTTTTCTCTCATAATTTGCAAGGAACACACCAAGAAGGAGAATTCCGACAGCTGGAAATCTGGAGATAGAAAAGCTACGTCAGGCCACCTATTCTGCACAACTCCAAATGAGATGAAACTTCATGGATATTTTTTATGGATTATTTAAGAAATACTGGAGCCAATAAACACCAGAGGAAGGCCACCAAGTGGGCACAACCCACCTGGGCGCGCCAGGCCCCCCAGGCGCGCCCTGGTGGGTTGTGGCCACCTCGACCCACCTCCGGCGCCCATCTTCTGGTATATAAGTAATTTTGACCTAGAAAAAATAAGGAGGAGACTTTCGGGCTGAAGTGTCGCCACCTCGAGGCGGAACTTGAGCAGGAGCACTTTTGCCCTCCGATGGAGCGATTCTGCCAGGGGAAATTCCCTCCCGGAGGGGGAAATCATCGTCATCATCATCACCAAGAACTCTCCCATCTTGGGGAGGGCAATCTCCGTCAACATCTTCAACAGCACCATCTCCTCTCAAACCCTAGTTCATCTCTTGTGTTCAATTTTGTTACCAGAACTATAGATTGGTGCTTGTGGGTGACTAGTAGTGTTGATTACATCTTGTAGTTGATTACTATATGGTTTATTTGGTGGAAGATTATATGTTCAGATCCATTATGCTATTTAATACTCCTATGATCATGAACATGTTTATCATTTGTGAGTAGTTACTTTTGTTCTTGAGGTCACAGGAGAAATCATGTTGCAAGTAATCATGTGAACTCGATATGTGTTCGATATTTTGATAGTATGTATGTTGATATTCCCTTAGTGGTGTCATGTGAACGGCAACTACATGACACTTCACCATATTTGGGCCTAAGGGAATGCATTGTGGATTAGCAATTAGATGGTGGGTTGCGAGAGTGACAGAATCTTAAACCCCCAGTTTATGCGCTATTTCATAAGAGACCGATTGGATCCAAAAGTTTAATGCTATGGTTAGAATTTATTCTTAATACTTTTCTCGTAGTTGCGGATGCTTGCGGGAGGGTCAATCATAAGTAGGAGGTTTGTTCAAGTAAGAACAGCACCTAAGCACCGGTCCGCCCACATGTCAAATTATCAAAGTAGCAAACACAAATCAAACCAACATGATGAAAGTGACTAGATGAAATTCCCGTGTACCCTCAAGAATGCTTTGCCTATCATAAGAGACCATTTTGGCCTGTCCTTTGCCTCAAAAGGATTGGGATACCTTGCTGCACTTTTGTTACTACTACTATTACTTGCTCGTTACAAATTATCTTGCTATCAAACTACTCCGTTACTTACAATTTCAGCACTTGCAGACATTACCTTACTGAAAACTACTTGTCATTTCCTTCTGCTCCTCCTTGGGTTCGATACTATTAATTATTGAAAAGAGCTACAATTGATCCCCTATATTTGTGGGTCATCAAGGCTATTTTCTGGCATCGTTGTCGAGGAGTGAAGTGCCTTTGGAAAGCAATAGTCGGGGAAGACACCGCACGATGTGGATTCCCGGCATGCCATGCACCCTTCGTGTCGAGGAAGCCTCGCTCCTAGCCTCTTGTGTTGTTTTGATGCCGCCATACACGAGCTTGCCAGCTAGATTTAACATGAGCATCAGCGGGCTCGCGGTGGAGCCTATCCCCCACCTTCGGCACAAAGGCCATATCATGCGCAATACACGTCTTTCTGTAAAGCCTACCACCGAAGGAGTGGTCCAAACCATATTACACGCCTAGCAGCGAGTGAAGGCCATAGATCCATGTGTCGAACCATGCTGCCCACATCCAGGACGACGGCTATCGCTACCCGACGTCGCGCAACAACATCGACAAGAGCTACGCCTTCTAGGAAGGGTGTGCCTTCGTCAATGTCATGGTCGCATGCCACACGCAGCTCGGCCTGGCCGAGGATGATCTGGTTCCACCGACGTGGTACATGCCTCGGTCGATACCGCGAACCACGCCACGACTACAGGAGGCAGCGGTGGTGCCAACAGCAGCGGCCTTCGCGTTCCGAAGCCGGAGCCGGGGACGCTGGGGATGAGCTCCTGCGGCGGACCACTACTAGTCCCAAAGCCCTACCCGGGGATGATCTCGTGCACCCCTGCTCGTGCCCAAGCCCGAGACTAGGACGGGCTCAGGCAGCCTCATGCTCATGCCCAAGCCGGAGCCAGAGCCGCAGCTACTGGTGGAGTACACAGGAGTAGTGGTGAGTGATACGTCTCCAACCTATCTATAATTTATGAAGTATTCATCCTGTTATATTATCATTCTTGGATGTTTTACAATCATTTTATAGCAACTTTATATCATTTTTTGGGACTAACCTATTGACCCAGTACCCAGTGCTAGTTGCTGTTTTTTGCTTGTTTTTTACATGGCATGAAATCAATATCAAATAGAGTCCAAACACCGTGAAACTTTTTGTGGACTTTTTATGGACCAGAAGACATCCAGTGGGCCAGAGAAGCACTTGGGGGAGGTGCCCCGATGGGGGCACAACCCACCAGGGCGCGCCCAGGCGCGCCCAGGTGGGTTGTGCCCACCTCTGTCCTCCCGCACCCCCTCTTTACCCTATAAATTCCCAAATATTCCAAAAATCCTCGGGGTTAACCTAGATCAGAAGTCCACTGCTGCAGGCCTCTGTAGCCACCGAAAACTAATGTATACCCCGTTCCGGCACTCCACCGGAGGGGGGCAATCATCACCGGTGGACATCTTCATCATTCTGGCGGCCACCACGATGAGGAGGGAGTAGTCCACCCTCGGGGTTGAGGGTTTGTACCAGTAGTTATGTGTTTAATCTCTCTCTATCTCTCGTGTTCTTGAGATGTCACGATCTTGATGTATCGCAGGCTCTGTTAATATAGTCGAATCATATGGTGGTTTCCCCTCTCTATATTGTGGTGAATTGAGTTTTCCCTTTGAGATTTCGTTTTATCGGATTGAACACCTTTATGGATTTGAGAGCACTTGATATATGTCTTGCATATGAATACCTGTGGTGAAAATGGGGTATTATTTTGATTCACTTGATATATGTTTTGGCACTCAACCGGCAGATTCTCGAGGTGGCATTGGGGTAATCTATGCATAGGGGTTCATGCACGTTCTTGTCTTTGTTTCTTCAGTAGAAATCTTTGGGCACTCTTTGAGGTTCTTTGTGTTGGATTGAGCATTATGAATATGAAATTATTTGTGTTATTTTAGTACGAACTCTTGGATAGATCGATCGGAAAGAATAGCTTCGAGGTGTGTTGGGGATATAACTACTAGGTATGACCCGCCCAGGAGGGGTCGGGTCATGCCATTGGCGACTTAAAGATGAAGAGGCCCGATAAGGCCCAAGAAGACAAGAAGATGGCGGTTCATAGAGCAAGCCTATTGAAGGCCCAAGACCCAGAGGCGACTTGAAGCCCAAAGGTGTGAGCCGCCATATGTTAACTTGTTTTGTAAGGTAGGTTTGGTTAGAAACTGAGCCGGTTACATTTGTATGAGCCGGTCGGGACTCTGTAGGGCATCAACTTGTATATAAAGGGGTGACCCGGCAACGGATTAACTCAAGAAACAATCAATCGAGAACTAGGTCTAGCGTGTTTGCTCCCTGGTAATCAAAACCCAAACAATACAACTGAAAGTAGGAGTATGATTTTACCTCATTGAGAGGGGCCGAACCTGGGTAAACTCTCTGTGTCCTTTTTCCCGTTCAACCCCTTCAATCTAACCTAGTTGCGATGGCTCCACACCTAAGTCCTTTTGATAGGACATCTGCCGTGTTAAGTCCACGGCAAGGTGGTTTCATACCCTACAAATAATTTCTTCTTATGTTCTCCGCTAGATAGGAACTTTGGAGTGATTCTTCATCACACTTTGAGCAGTGGTTATATGATCCAATTATATTATTATTGTTGATAGATTGCACTAGCGAAACTACGGACCCTGGGCCTCATTTTCAAGCATTGCAATACCGTTTCTGCTCCGTTTTATCAATTGCTACCTTGCTGTTTTTTATTTTTCTTATTACAAAAATCAATGTCTAGTATCCATATTACACTTGTATCACCATCTCTTCGCCGAACTAGTGCACCTATACAAATTACCATTGTATTTGGTTTGTTCGGGACACAAGAGACTTTATATTATTTGGTTACAGGGTTGTTTGAGAGAGACCATCTTCATCCTACGCCTCCCACGGATTGATAAACCTTAGGTCATCCACTTGAGGGAAAATTGCTACTGTCCTACAAAACACTGCGCTTGGAGGCCCAACACGTGTCTACAAGAATAAAGTTGCGTAGTAGACATCAAGCTCTTTTCTGGCGCCATTGTCGGCGAGGTGAGTGCATGAAGGTATATCTTTAGATCTTGCAATTGAATATTTTAGTTTCTTGTTTTATCACTAGTTTGGTTTATAAAATAAAGCTACATAAAAAATAGAATTGAGGTTGCATCATATTATTGATCATCTTTATAATATCTTTCTTGAAAATGATGGTTTGGAAAATTGTGCTCAATTGTTAGAAGAAGAAGTTAATAAAATGTTTGGCACAAAATATTTGAATGATGAGCATGACTGCAATGTTGTTAGTATGGATTATTTTAATATCCAAAATGCTAATGATGATTGCACAAGTCATGACAAAAATGTTTCTTACAAGCATGTCAATTTTTGTGGAGTGCATAAAGTTTGTGAAGACGTGCCTTATAGGGAAGATAGATTTTGCAAGAAGCATAAACAAGATAGAACCAATTCTTTGCTCAAAGTGATAGATGAATTTGCTACAAAATTATGTTATCTTTGTCCTATTACTTGTGAACTTTGCAATAAGGTTGGAAATATTAATTTTCAATGCAAACTTTTTCATGATCCATGGCCAAATATTGTAATCATTTGATCACCCTTGAACTTTATAATGAGCTTCGTCTATTTTTGGGGAGTGAAGAATTGACATATAAAAATAGTTGGTTTGAAGTACTCATTCTCACGACAACATTGAAACTAAACTAAAATATATATCCATATGTTTTGCATGGTAAATTGCAATGAGAATGCTTATATTGCCAACTATAGAAAGATGGGAAAACCGATAGAATATAAAAGGAATGCTAATGAAAGGGTAAAGATTTCCAGTTTCCCTCCTATTTTCTCTCATGATGAAATAGGTGACGAGGAGGAGCTCCCCATTCAACCAATCTCATCAATAAGAAGCTTGAAAAAATTAATTAAACCCACACATGATGCGGTGAAGAAGATGAAAAGAAGAAGAAAGAATATAGGTAAAAAGGTATTTCTCCCAAATAGTGTTGCTCCTATTATTGTTGTGCCTCATGAAAATGAATCAAAACTAATTGGGGAGGATGATGCACTTGATGATGATATTGCTTCTATGTCTTATGGCACAATGTCCGAGAGCACTATTGATGATGATTTTGTTATGCCTATTGCTTGTTGTGATAATTATGATTGGGAAGATAATGATGCTTCTTATAATCTTGGAAATCTTTTTGGCACCAACTTGGGAAATTATGATGATAGCAATTGTTATATTGTTGGTGCTATTCATACTATTAATGATGAGAGTGATTATGCTTATGATATGCCAAGCCACAAGCTTGGGGAGGCTATGTTTGATGAGAATGACATGTTTGAGAATTTATTTGCTGCAATTAATGTTTGTCCCAAGATTGGGGATGATATGTTTAATGAAGATGATCTTTTTAGTCCCCCTAATTTGAACGATCAAATTTGCTATGATGGTTGCATACCCCCTATCTACGATGAGAACAAAGTTGCTACTTATGATGATTATTGTGATGATACTTATGTTATAAAAAGTAGTGATAATTATGGTCATCACAATAATCATCATAAGTAGCAACTTTGTGATGATAATTATGTGTAAACAATTTTTAGTATTCGAGTTTCATATGATACTTCCACTATTGTGATGATAATTATGTGTAAACAATTTTTAGTATTCGAGTTTCATATGATACTTCCACTATTGTGAACGAGAATAAAATTGCTTATATGGAGAGTAATAAATTTTCTATGCTTTCGGACCATGAAAAGAATGCCTTATATGATGGTTATATTGATGAATCTATTCATGATGCTACTGAAAATTATTATGAGAGAGGAACTTATGGTCCATGATGCTCTCTTTATGTTTCAATTCTTATCTTTTATATGAGCATCATTGAAAACATCATGCCTAGCTAAAAGGCATTAAAGCAAAGCGCTTGTTGGGAGACAACCCAACACCTTTACCTACTGTTTTTATGTGTTCACATTATTACGCTATTGTACTAATCATGTTTTATAGTTTTTGTTTCAATAAAGTGCCAAGTAAAGCTTTTGGGATAGTGTGGATGATAGTTGACTTCAATCTGTGCAAAAACAGAAACTTTTGCGTCCAGTGCAGAAATTCTTATATTTTACTGGAACATGGAAAAATTCTGATTTTTTTACAGGGGATAGATATACAAATTCTATACGTTGTCCTAATGTTTCAGAATTTTTGGAGTAGCAGAAATATGGTTTGAGTATAGATTACTACAGACTGTTCTCTTTTTGA
Organism: Triticum urartu; assembly: GCF_003073215.2. Lineage (NCBI taxonomy): Eukaryota > Viridiplantae > Streptophyta > Magnoliopsida > Poales > Poaceae > Triticum > Triticum urartu. Next base: position 63,566,124 of record NC_053026.1, read on the forward strand.
CAGATTCTGTTTTCAATGCATAGTTTGCTTGTTTTCTAGTTTCTATGGCTTATATTTCTCAATGTAAACTATGGAAATGATATGCTACAGTAGTAATTATGTGGAAAAAACTATGAATCTTGTCTTTGATAGTACCGAAGTGAAATGGTTTGCTCTTTATCATACTAACCTATCTCACGAAGTTCCGTTAAGTTTTGTGTGATTGGAGTTTTCAAGTTTTGGGTGAGATGTTGATATGGGGATAATAAGGAGTGACAAGACCCTAAGCTTCAGGATGCCCAAGGCACCCCAAGGTAATATTCAAGGAATATCCAAGCAACTAAGCTTGGGGATGCCCCGGAAGGCATCCCCTCTTTCGTCTCCAACATTATAGGTAACCTCACTTGAGGCTATTTTTTTATTCGTCACATGATATGTGTTTTGCTTGGAGCATCATTTTATTTTTCTAAAATATTCTTGCTGTTATTTATAATAATGTTTTGCATCTTTTATTTCAATAAAAGTGGCATTGATAGCCTTTACTATGCTTATTTTGCAAGTCTACATGTTGTTGTTTGAAAACAAAAAGTTTACCGTTGTTGCAAAAATTCCTTAGAAAAGTCAGAATGTGATAAAATGTTGAAACTTTTTGCACAATAAGCTCTGATAAATTTTCTACAGTGTGTTAATTTTCAGAACTTTTGTGTTGAATAAGTGTTGATACTCTTGGATTCTTTACAGACTGTGCTGTTTTGGCAGATTGTTGTTATGTTAGCATTGTTTGCATATGTTTGCTTGTTTAATGATTCTATTTGAGGATAGGAGTATTAAATATGCAGAGGCATTTAGTATGCAATGTTAAATAATAATTTTAGTGATTTTCTACAGTAGAGAATGATAAGGTTTTTGCATTGGTTTATACTAACTTATCTCACGAGTTCTTGTTGAGTTTTGTGTGGATGAAGTTTTTGAGATTTAGGAAAACCGTGATATAAAAGGAATTAATAGGACACAAAATCTCAAGCTTGGGGATGCCTAAGGCATTCCAATATAATATTTCAAGAAGTCTCAAGCATGTAAGCTTGGGGATGCCCTGGTAGGCATCTCACCTTTCTTCATCAACAATTATCGGTTAGTATCGGTTGAGCCTAAGTTTTTGCTTCTCCACATGAGCTGTGCTATTCTTGGAATGTCATTTTATTTTGCTTTGCTTGCTGTTTTAATAAAATACTTAGATCTGAAAGTTTTCATATAAGGGAGACTCCACAATTAGCTACCTATTTACTACTCGCTTGATCTTCACTTATATATTTTTGGAGTAGCTTGTCATTTACTCTGGTGCTTCACTTATATCCTATGAGTAAATTGTTGAATAAAATGAATATAATGAAGCTGAAATTATATGTTCATATCATGCCTAGTGGTAGCTTCACATTGGGTTTAGAAAGTGAAATCTTTTGAAGCTTGACAATCACAATATTGGTCACAGAAGCAATTCCTGAATGATTACTATAGGGAAGAGAACTTTCACATGGAAATACACTATCTTGGAAATCTTTTGTGATTGTGAGCCCCCATCAAAATATTATATGCCAAAATTGTTGACGTTGGACAAGGAAGACAACGTAATGATTTATGTTTGTTCATATTCACATAGAAGTTATATTGTCATAGATCCTTCAACATGTGGTGCTTGCCCCCCTCCCCCATCTTTGCTAGCCAAAAATTCCGCACCAAGTAGAGATACTACTTGTGCATCCAAAAACTATTAAACCCAAATATTATTTTCAAGAGTCCACCATACCTACCTAGGGATTGAGCAACATCCCTCAAGTAAGTTGTCATCGATGCAATAAGGCAATAAAAATTGCTTCTAAAAGTGTTAGATCATTTAGTGTAAGAGAAAATTGAGCGTTGTATGAACTTGTGATAGCAAAGAATAAAAGCAACAGACTGCATAATAAAGGTTGCTATCATAAGGGGCAATATAATGTGATATTCTTTTGCATTAAGGGGTTGAGCATACAAACAAATAAGCGCATGGCAACCTCTACTTCCCTCTGTGAAGGGCTTATCTTATACTTTTATGTATTTACTTTCATGCAAGAGTCAAAGTTTTTCTCTCTATTCCTTTCTATTTTTCTCTTTTGGCAAGCATCATGTGGTGAGGAAAGATCTAGGCACATATATCCAGTTGGATATGGGTAGCATGAGTTATTATTGTTGACATCACCCTTGAGGTGAATACGTTGGGAGGTGAAATAATAAGCCCCTATCTTTCTATGTGTCTGGTTGAAACGTTTTGCTCATGTATATGCGGTGAGTGTTAGCAATCATAGAAGACTATATGATGGTTGATTATGTGGAGCTCTTACTTATACTCTGTTGAATAAATTGAATTGTAATTGCTTGATGACTGAGAACATAGGTTGTTGAGTTTCAAGAGAATTCATTGTTTGAACCTTAACATGTGAATTGGTTGCTACTTTAACATGAGAAATTTTATGAGAAAGAACTGTTGTTATGATGCTAGAAAAAGTGATTGAAATTGTCATTGATCAAACTTGTGCACTTTGCTAGCATTCACACTTCACAAATTATTTCTTTTATCATTTACCTACTCGAGGACGAGTAGGAATTAAGCTTGGGGATGTTGATACGTCTCCAATGTATCTATAATTTATGAAGTATTCATGTTGTTATATTATCATTCTTGGATGTTTTACAATCATTTTATAGCAACTTTATATCATTTGTTGGGACTAACCTATTGACCCAATACCAAATGCCAGTTGTTGTTTTTTGCTTGTTTTTTACATCGTAGGAAATCAATATCAAACGGAGTCCAAACACCGCGAAACTTTTTGTAGATTTTTTATGGACCAGAAGACATCCAGTGGGCCAGAGAAGCACCTGGGGGGTGCCCCGAGGGGGGCACAACCCACCAGGGTGCGCCTGGGGGCCCAGATGCGCCCAGGTGGGTTGTGCCCACCTCGGTGGCCTCCCGCACCCCCTCTTTACCCTATAAGTTCCCAAATATTCCAAAAACCCTCGGGGTTAACCTAGATCAGAAGTTTCGCTGCCGCGGGCCTCTGTAGCCACCAAAACTAATCTAGACCCCGTTCCGGCACTCTGCCGGAGAGGGGAATCATCACCGGTGGCCATCTTCATCATCCCGGCAGCCACCACAATGAGGAGGGAGTAGTCCACCCTCAGGGCTGAGGGTTTGTACCAGTAGCTATGTGTTTAATCTCTCTCTCTCTCTCTTGTGTTCTTGAGATGTCATGATCTTGATGTATCGCGGGCTTTGTTAATATAGTCGGATCATATGGTGTTTTCCCCTCTCTATCTTGTGGTGAATTGAGTTTTCCCTTTGATATTTCATTTTATCGGATTGAATACCTTTATGGATTTGAGAGCACTTGATATATGTCTTGCATATGAATACCCATGGTGACAATGAGGAATTATTTTGATTCACTTGATATATGTTTTGGCATTCAACCGCGGATTCTCGAGGTGACATTGGGATAATCTATGCATAGGCGTTGATGCATGCTCTTGTCTTTGTTTCTCCGGTAGAAATCTTGGGGCACTCTTTGAGGTTCTTTGTGTTGGATTGAGTATTATGAATCTGAAATTATTTGGTATTATTTTAGTACCAACTTTTGGATAGATCGATCGGAAAGAATAGCTTCGAGGTGGTTTCGTACCCTACAAATAATTTCTTCTTATGTTCTCCGCTAGATAGGAACTTTGAAGTGATTCTTCATCGCACTTTGAGGGGTGGTTATATGATCCAATTATATTATCGTTGATGAGAGATTGCACTAGCGAAAGTACGGACCCTAGGCCTTATTTCAAGCATTGCAATACCGTTTGTGCTCCGTTTTATCAATTGCCACCTTGCTATTTTTTATTGTTCTTATTTCAAAAATCAATATCTACTATCCATATTACACTTGTAACACCATCTCTTCGTCGAGGTAGTGCACCTATAAAAATTACCATTGTATTTGGTGTGTTGGGGACACAAGAGACTTTTTATTATTTGATTGCAGGGTTGTTTAAGAGAGACCATCTTCATCCTACGCCTCCCACGGATTGATAAACCTTAGGTCATCCACTTGAGGGAAAATTGCTACTTTCCTACAAAACTCTGCGCTTGGAGGCCCAACACGTGTGTTTACAAGAATAAAGTTGCATAGTACTCCATTCGTTCCATTTTAGTTGTCGCTTAAATGGATGTATCTAGCACTGAAATACGTCTAGATACATCTGTTTCAGTGAAAACTAATATGGAACGAAGGGAGTAGACATCAGTGAGCGAGCTCGGCGACCCTATGATTATCTCCTTTTTGTTGACCCGGCATCGGAACTAAAATGAGCACCTATTTCCCCAGAGGTGACCCTGAGTTATTGAACCCACGAGAGGAATATTCCCTTGAAGCGATGGTCTCTAGCAAACTTTTGCTGAAGAGTCAAATCCAACTTTTGACCGGATCAACAAGCAAATAGTGATTCAAACACTTATAATAAAAGAGAAGGTATGGGGATGAGGTCTTAATGCTTACAACCATGTATTGGTGTTGGGATAAAAAAATATTAGTTTGTGCTCGGGGAGAAACCCATCAAGAGGTGCTTGCTCCGTTCGGAATGGAGGATGTGTCCAAATTACATCTTGATCGGCACGAGTCCTGCAACAAAAATCTGTTGTCCTACCGAAGGCCCTATCCATCTCGCGGGGTTGCCCGATAATTAAGATATAAATATCAAACAAAAGCTTTGGGCGTTTAATGATAACACCTCATGTATCCCCAGGGATATGCCATCTCTCTCAAAAAAAAGGATATGCCATCTACTATATTCAAGTTGTCGTGTTATCACAAAACAGTGTGGCAACTAAATGAGTATGTGGAACACCCAAACTGCCATTATCCTACATAGAACATAGCAACTGACAAATTTGCTTCAGAAAGTTAGTTGCCATCTAGTAGGAAAGTTGTAGATAAACCAGTGGATTCAAATTGCCATGTTTGCACACAACATAATAGCAAATTAAATCAGTTCCAAAAAAACCAACTGCCATTATCCTACAAATCAAAATGCGGCTAACTAGATCTAGGGTTCATACCCAACTATCAGTCCTTGAGTTCGATACAACATCACCCCTAAAACAGTGATAATTGTAGCCTACGAGACCATCAAAACTAGCAAAAAACAGTAGAAATCGCTGCAACATAGAATTGCAGACATCTAATCTCTGAAAACAGAGAGATAGTGGTGAAACGGGCGAGCCTCGCCGGCTTGACTACCACCGCGACGGCAACGAAACTACGTAATGCCGGCTTAATGGCACACATGTGACTCCCTGCCGATGGGGACACTCAAGCGTCGCGAAAAATCCACCTGAATCTCGAAAGGGTTCGAGAAGGATGTGAACCGAGAGGAGGGGAGGCGGATTGGACCAGTAGAAAGCTTCGAAGCCTTACCTACTCGCGGTGGCTGCTCCGGCGACGACGCTCCGGTCCGGTGAACACCGACGACAGCCACGAATACCCGCGACTCTTTCGCCGCCGCCGCCTCCTCCCCCTCTCGACTACTCCTACTAGAACTTGCGTTGCTCTCGAATGGAAATGCTGGTGTGGGGGAAATGGGAAGTAAAGAAGGGCGGGGTGGGAAACTGCAGGACCGATGAGGGGAAAGGGAGCAGACGTGGGAGATGATGAATAGGAGACGTGCGCGGCGTGCGGGCGCGACGGCAGTTCCACCGCACGTCCGACTCGCAACCGCGGCCTCTCCGTGCGAGAAACCGGTGTCCGGGTGAACTGTCAAATGCCCACACACACCTGCCCTGTCCTTCGTGGCACGCAGATTTCGCCTCAATGTGTCAAGATTCGTGCACACTTGACTGGATAGTGATCCACGCGTGTGGGCGAGTTGTAAAACTACCACATGTGTGGGCGTTATCATTTGTGTGAAACATAAAAGTAAGAAATTACAAGATGTCACTTAGGCATGATCTACATTGCCCCCTTATTGCATAATATTCCCTCCGTTCCAAATTACTTGTCGCAGAAATGGATGTATCTAAATACATCCATATCTATGACAAGTAATTAGGAACGGAGGGAGTAAAACTGAAAAATTGCATCGCTTCTGCTACTAGTGCGAGAAGCCAAGAACTACATTGCCCCCTTCAAGCTTTGCACCAGGAACAACTGCTGCAGCGTCGGCGGCGGCACCGAAAACTCTGGTTCCACCGACAAAAACGTTGAGCTGCGAGGACACCACCACGCAGCCTCCCGTCCGCAAGCTGAAGCTCCTTCGTCGGCCACTTCGGGTGACAGCTCTTGCAGTGTTTCCGTCCCAATCTGCCGGTAGTGCCGGGAGTACGTCTCGGGCACAAGATGGGGAGTGATATGACATGCCAATTTCAGAAGCTTGTTCTGGTCCGCAGGCGCATCCGGCGAATAGTTCTGCGGCATGGCGAAGTACACGGCGTCGACTCGAACGATCGGCCACGGCAGCCGCGGCATGCCGTCGGTCGCCGCGCATCCCCCGTCCGTGGAATTGCGGTGACACCTCCACGCCGATGAGACGCACCGCATCGACATGGACGACGCGCTGGCATAGCTCGTTTCCTGCGCTCGCGCCTCCCTGACGAACTCCCTCGCCGTCGCACAGGCGGCGCCGAACTGGGGAGGCAGCAGCTGCAAGGAAGACATGACGATATCCAATATGTCGGTACGCTCGAGTAGCTGGAACACCACGCAGAGCTTCACGTTCTTCTCCCACGCCGCGCTGTCGTCGCAGGAGAGGAACAGAACGACCTCCCCGTTGCCGTCGCACGGGTGGAGCAGCAGGAGGGCGTCCCGGCTGCCGTTCCTGAGGGAGAACTCGAGCGTCTTCCCTGCAAGCAGAGGCTCCGCAGGAACTTCCATGGACACCGTCAAGCTCTTCGGGCGGCCCCCAAGCTGGACGTAACGGAAGAACTCATCGGCGACATGCGCTAGCCTCTCGAACCTCCGCACCGTCGCCTCGCCCGGATCACCGTCGTCGTCCTTGCCGCGGCGGAAAGGCAAGAAGCGTGCCGCTGCCCGAGTGACGCGCTTGTGAACGGGAACAGCCTTCCTCGCAACCCCCTCGTCCCGTTCGCGCTCCGCAGACCTCCTCCTGTGAGCGCGCAGGATGCCATCGCCTTCCTCGGCTACGCGCTTCAGCCTCGCCTTCCAGTCCAGCAATGGTTGGTGGAGTATGCGCCAGTCTTCGGCGACGGCCACAACGCTGTGGATCTTCAGCACCGCGAACTCCAGCCTCTCGGCGTTGTCCTCCGCACCCCCATCCTCTCTCGAGTTGCCTGATAGGATCGAGAAAATTCTGCTCACGGACTCGCTCGCAACCGCGGATCCTAATATCTCAGCCATGAGGGCTTCCTCTGGTAGATCAGAGCTCCTACTTTTGGTGATGGAACTTCTTTCTTCCCGTGAGAAATTGCTCAGCGTGTTGGACTGGTAATCCATGAAAAGGATTTATCTGAAAGTCTTCACGTCACTGTACTGATTGGAGAATAATGCGACCCCGGAAAAGTAAAAATGGCATCGATTATTCGTTCAAGGCGTCTTCCTTGGACAATGAAGTTAACATGATATTTTCGTACACGTGTCAACCCAGCCGAGCACAGAACAAACCAAGAAAATAGAAAGCTGAATTTTGTTGGGAAGTTGAGAGGAGAGTAAATAAGGTAAACATGTGGTTGAGTTATCATAAAAGGATAATTCAAGAAAAGGAAAAATTAGGAAATATAAAAACGGTTGGTTAGTTACACAATGAAATGAATAAAGTACAAAATAATAAGCATCAAGAAGAAAATATGGTGATCGTTAAAAATTAGGAAAAAAATGTACAATGCAAATTAAATTCAAAAAAAATTATTATGTGTGCTCAAAAAATAAATATTTTGCCTTGAGCTTGTTGTGTTCTTAAGCCAATTTCTTTTGCATGGATGGACTCCATAAATCTAGTTGTACATGTGGAAACATTCATACCTACACATCAGTTCAAGGGTATATATGGTGCTTCCAAAGCATTAACCACATTTAACAATGTTTATATATTTAACCGGAGTTGAAAATTAATTTTTGGGTTTTTTCTTGAAACTTCACTAACTCATGAAACACTTATGATCTACTCCCTCCGTTCCTAAAATATTTGACTTTCTAGAAAGATTTCAACAAATGACTACATACGCGGCAAAATGAGCGAATCTATACACTAAAATATGTCTATATACATCCGTATATGATAGTCCATTTGAAACCTCTAAAAAGATAAATATTTAGGAACGGAGAGAGTACTCCGTATCAAGATTGATTTAAGTCCTTTCTAAAAAGATAGTAAACTCTATGTAATATTTCTTATTTATCTATTTGTTTTGTTTGTTTCACGAAACATTACTCATAAAACTTTCAATGTCTCACGGGACACTTAAGGTCTATTTACGTTTCAATGTTTACCCTAGTTCCCACTATTGTTCCGATTTTGTAAAGACATGTCCCATATTTTCAGATTTAACTTGATAATTATTTTATAAACTTGACTATTTTTTAATGCGGGCTGTTTTGCCACGTCTGCGAAAAAGTTGACAGATACTAGAGGCAAATGACTGCTTTGCCACGCCATTATTTTTTTTTGCCGGTGTTATAAAATTGCAGGATAGCAAAAGATGGGCTAACATGCATCGAATCAGTACGGAACCAATTTCTCTGCATAACACGTATCCATGATGTAATTGACAAAAGAAAAAGAATGGTGAAGCACACGTGATCGACCACAACTTGTAATTTACTTACTTTTGTGTGCTATATTGGATTTATGATTCAATACACTGGCCAGTATGCGTTGCTGCTATGCTTCCAACACATGCCCAAGACTTCCCTGAAGTTGCACTTCAGGGTTTACCCGGTTTCAAGGATAGTAGAGTTAAAATTATACCAGAATCATCTTCGCAGCAGCAGCTCATACTTCAAACACAACTTCTGTATCCGCGGGATCGCTTCATTAATTTGACTAAAGTCGTCCTTCTTCTTTCCCAGCTGCCCGAATAAGTTTATCATTCAAAAGTAACAAGTCCATCTTTTTCATTTGTCCATTTGGGGGTGAAAAAATGGATTTCTTTGCACTAGAAACAGAGTGAAAAACGTTTATAAAAAAAGAAGCAGGGTGAAAAAACGTGCACGGCCCACAACTCCATCTTGGGCTCGAGAAATTCTTATGCTCGCGCTCTTTTTTTTCGTGAGGGGCGCACGGGTCAGCTTTCACCAGAATGAGAACTAGAGATCGGTAGCTTTGGTTTTGGCATTTTCCCTGGGCAAATCCTATTTAGCGCTGCAGGCACCCGTTAACATGCATTTTCGTTCACCCGCAAAAAAAACATGCATTTTCGTTAACTGGCGCCTGCAGCGCACACCACCTCCCTTGCTGGGCCGGCCTGTCTAGAGTTTTTTCCTCCTGTGTTTTAGTCTAAAAAATTAAAGGCACAACCACTGAATCGAACCCATGACCTCCTTCACAAATCAACAGGCCACAAAACCAGGCCACTAACCAACTTCTGCACAATATCTCCGTTTTACCTTTTTATTCATTTGTCAGTTTGTTTTATTCTTTTTCTTTTCTTGTTTTCTAGTTCTTTTACCTTTTATTTTATTTATTTTCTTAAATGCGCGGTTTTTTAGTTCATGAACTTTTTCATTTTTTGATGAACTCTTTTCTCAAATTGATGAAATTTTCACATTTTTAGATGAACTATTTTTGAAAATTGAACTTTTTAAAAATTCGATGAACTTTTATCAAATTCAGTGAAATGTTTTCAAAAAATCAATGAACTTTTTTAAGAATCGATGAATTTCATATTTGATGAACTTTTTTCAACTTTAGTGAACATTTTTTAAAAATTTCGTGATTTTTTGTTCAAAATACGTGAACATTTTTGAATTCGTAAACGTTTTCGTTTTTGGCGAGTTTTTCGGGTTTTTTATATTAATCAACATGAACAAAGTTGAATATATGTTAATTTTTGTACTAAAGGAGAGCTCAAATAGAATATATGTTTCGCGAACAGACGAAAATTTAGGCGGGAAATACACGTGATCCAAAACATTGCAACCAATGTCGGCATAGCGCGCGTCGGCCGCATCAACAGATGAACAAAACTTTAGACTGGAATCACGCACTGCTTTTAATCAGTGTCATCTGCATAGAAATTAGTGGCAATTATCAGACAGCGGGCAGCACCGCATCGGCATACGAATCAGTGCCAGAAACGATTCCCGCCGAAGCGACAACACAATCTGTCGGCACGTGAGCAGCAGGAACAGTGTTGCCGCCAGCACATGAGGCGGCAGGGCCCACCTGCAGGTCTCTGTTCCGTCGTGGGAGCTGGGTATCCGTAATACGCGGGTTGCCGCCTAGCCTCGCGGCGGCAAGGCCTGCCGCCTGGGCTGAGGGGTCTCTTTTGTCATTTTCATCCACAAGTAGTTTTTTTTGGGGGGGGGGGTGTCGGTGTCAAAACCGGCGGATCTCGGGTAGGGGTTCCCGAACTGTGCGTCTAGGCCGGATGGTAACAGGAGGCAGGGGACACGATGTTTTACCCAGGTTCGGGCCCTCTTGATGGGGGTAAAACCCTACGTCATGCTTGATTAATATTGATGATATGGGTAGTACAAGAGTAGATCTACCACGAGATCAGAGAGGCTAAACCCTAAAAGCTAGCCTATGGTATGATTGTATGTTGTGATTGTTGTCCTACGGACTAAAACCCTTTGGTTTATATAGACACCGGAGAGGGTTAGGGTTACACAAGGTCGGTTACAAAGGAGGAGATATCCATATACGTATTGCCTAGCTTGCCTTCCACGCCAAGTAGAGTCCCATCCGGACACGAGACGAAGTCTTCAATCTTGTATCTTCATAGTCTAACAGTCCGGCCAATGGAGATAGTCCAGCTGTCCGGAGACCCCCTAATTCAGGACTCCCTCAGTAGCCCCCGAAGCAGGCTTCAATGACGATGAGTCCGGCGCGCAGTATTGTCTTCGGCATTGCAAGGCGGGTTCCTCTCCAAATTCTGTGTACCTGTCGAAATAGTGTCCGGTTTCTTATGAATGTTTATACTCCTTGGCTTCTATGCCCAATAATGGCCACTTTCCACGTGTCGAGCGAATGTGAAGAGCCAGGGTGTTTTCACATTTACCCCCCTAGCTGTGTGAACGAGCCGCCTATTTAAAAGACGAGGATTCAGATCCAAATCACACCATCCTCCTTTGGCGAGCCTTCATCGGAGCGCACCCGACAGAGATCCATTCCATCATGGCCGGTCGTCACAGCTCCTCCTCTCGCACCCCTAGCTCCAAGCCTGAAGATTGGGAGAGATGTTCCATCCCGCACAGTAAATTAGTGATGCTTTAGTCCAAGGGATTTCTTCCCCCAGCGTACCTGGTCCCGGTTCGAGCCGGGCTTGCCACCTATAATGGCGGAGAGCAAGCGGAGAGCCTTCCCAATCCCTCCAAATGAGAGAGGGTATGCCTTGTCCCTTATTTGGTAAGAGGGCTCGGATTCCCAATTCATCGTTTCTCCGAGGGCTCCTGGAGTTCTACGGCTTCCAGTTGCACAACCTTACGCCTGCCTCCATGCTGCATATCGCGGGATTCGTAACCCTTTGCGAGTTGTTTTTGGGCTGTGAGGCTCATTTCGCTCTGTGGAAGAAGCTGTTCTGCTTTGTGCCCCGTTCTCAGAAGGGGTCAATATATCAAGTGGGCGGAGCCAAAGTGTGGCATATTGCCGGGACCGGATACCTATCCGGGACCCCAAAGAAGACATCCGAAGACTGGCCTTTAGAATGGTTTTATATAGAAGACGTCCCCCTCCCGGGTCCTATTCGGATCGGCCATCCTGAGTTCGACAACGCCCCTTTAAAGAAGCACCGGAGCTGGCGTCCACGGAGCTCCCTGGAGGAAGATGACAGGGACATTCTTTACCTGATGAGCCGGATAAGTTTTTTAGCTCGATCCGGATTGACCATGATCGAGGTCATGGCCACATGTGTGATGCGGGGGGTGCAGCCGCTTCAGCATAGAGGTCACCCCATGTGGGATTTCAACGGGGAGGATGACGCCACCCGCCACGGCCGCAAAGGGCCGGGATCGGCTGCTGATCTAATAAAGATCTTATCCACTTTGTACAAGGGAGAAGAGGAGGAATTCCTTCATGTCAACCCGCAGGGCGGATTTTCTATGTACAATCCTCCGAGCTGGGTAAGCGGAGACTTTTTATCGCTCATCCATTTCTATTCCCGTAGTTAACTATTCATTCTAGCGATTTTATCGCAGGAGCTATGCCAGGCTGTAAAGGAGATAAACAGCCCTCCTCCACAACCCGAGGACCCTGGAAGGTCCCTTGACCCGGCCTCCCAGGAGGATCCGGACATATCTGTGGAGCTGATCGATGGGGTATTTTACCAATCGAGTAATGACAATGCTTTGGTGGCCATTACGGCCGATTACCCTGGGCTAGTTCCAGCCTCACAGGTGACTGAGACTGAAGTCCCAGCAGTTCAAAAAGGTATCCGTCCTTGCGTGTTTTTGATCGCCGTATAACAGCCGTGTTTTGCAAGGGAGGTCCTCGAGGCCGAAGGCCGAGCCTGCGGCGACTGGCCAACAAGGGGCCGTGAGGCCAGGCAGGCTGAAAAGACCCGCAGCCCGGATTGAGATACCGGCACAGCGGTATGGCGCGCCGTCCTTATTGCAAGACATTATTCTCAGAGGCATATTAATGTCCATGCCTTCTTTTCAGGAAAAAGAGCGCTCGCCGGACTATACCCAGAGAGGCTACCAACCGCGCCTCCACAAGCCAGGATCCACGGCCGGATTCGGAGGCGGGAACGAATACAAGGCATGCGCCGGGTGCTCCTCCGACAGAGGATGCGGATAAACTGTCTGCCACCCATTCCGAGGTGGAAAGTGCCATGAACCACAGGCGTCGTCGGACTGTTCTTCGTGACGCTTGTTTCTCCCAAGAGGCATTGGATGCCTTCAACTCGGGAGACACGCACCTCCGTGCCGCTCAAAATGGTCTAGCTAGAGCCACGGAGCAGTATGTAAAAGACATACGGGTGAGAAAATTTGATGAATATATATATCAATAGCCCCTGAGACTTGAAACAGTTAGGATAACTGATTTAAGGATCATTTGTTATGCAGGTTCTTACAGAAAAGAATACTCAACTATCCCAGGAGCTGGAAGAGTGCAAAGCCCAACTTCAGGCCGCACTGGCCGCAGCAGGGGAGCCCAAAGAGACCCCCTCTGGTAACATATGTTTTGAATGATAAGTATCATATACAATGCGGCGTATATGCAGATCTAGCGATAAAATTGCAGATGACGCTGGAGTAAATCCGGATAAGCAACAGCTCATACGCCAGCTAAAGGCCGGTGAGAACGTGCTTACGAGGGTGAGGCAGGAGAAAAATGATCTCCAAGATGCAAACACCAAGCTAGGCATGGAACTACAAGATGTTCGCGCCCAACTGTCGGACTCTGTTAAGGAAAATCGGCGGCTTCGATGCGGCATATTTAGTAAGTGCTTGAACGAACATTGAAAAAGAGTTCGGCGAGGAAGCTGGCTGACAGAGTTATGTCTGTAGGTATGTTAACAGGTCGTCCTGTCGAGGAAATGCCCGGTTCAATGGGTGACCTTCTTCCTGAGCTCTCACAGCTGCATGAACGAGTTCGGCAGGTGATGCAAGGCGTCGCCCAGGCCTTGTGGCCATCCGTCTCCATACCCGAAGGCCTTGGAGAGCTTGCAGAGAAGCTAAAGGAAGCGCGGCGGCGCTTCCGATTATGGAAGATATTGGCCTGCCGTCAGGGCGCCAGGGAAGCCTGGGCGATGGTGAAGACACGTTACACGAAGGCTGGCCTGAACCACATGGCCGAAGTCGGACCTATGGGGCCCGATGGGAAGGAGATCCCTGTGAGCTTAGTGTACGGCCAAGTAGAATTGGCCGCAAAGTATTCCCAACAGGACTGTAGACTAGATAGCCTGTTGGATGGTATTGAAGAGGAATTCAACCAGTCAAATTGATTATGTAATTTGAAAGTGACATGTATAATGCCTTCTAGCCAGATTGTAGATCGTTTGTCGTGGCGGACCTTTTTGCTTCAACCTCGGGACCCGACAGTCCGGAGTGTATCCGAATACCCTCTCGGTTATGTAAGAACCGGGGCATGTGTGGAGACCAGGCGTAGGGGTCATTAGTGCTTTATCAGACAAGTGCCCAACTAGTTATGTTATATTACATGGGTAGTAAGAAACATCTTCCAGGGAGAATAGTTCCGTTAAGGGTTCCTTTCCCTAGGTAAGCATGCCCTAAAGTGCATGTCCGGACTGCGATAAGAAGCGCAGAAAAATCGTCTGGGGGCAGATATGGATAATAAAAGTCATCTTTTATTCACCGACCGAATATTCCCTTAAGAACGCTAGCTTTTGGCTTCATCCAGTCTGAGGTACACGTCCGGCTGACCCGGCGGTAACAATCGTAGAGGTGCTCCCCTTATGCCCTAGCCGAATTAACGGGAACGTAGGGAATAAATACAAGAGCCAGGCAACCCAGCTTGGCCAAAACTTAAGTCATATCGATGCATATAATGGTGAAAAAAGGTACATGCGGAAGTATAACACATGTGTTGGGCGTGAGGCCCAGGTAAATAACTTAAGCTTCTATGAAAGAAGCCCCCGGGTATGAAGAGTGCGGCTAGCACATCTGTAATGTATGAGTGAGGCGCAAGGTGACCCTTGAAGGCCTAAAGAAATAAAAGAAAGAAAGGGAAACAGGACAAATGTTGCATATGCAGGAAATGGACAAAGGGAGGGGACTAACATAGAGTCCGGTGCTAGGCGTAGAATCTTCGAAGCCTGGCTGCGTTCCATGGGTTCGGCTCCAGTCGACTAGTCGATGCATCCCACGATCGGTATGCTCCACCGGCCAGAACTTGGTCGATAATGAAGGGACCTTCCCATTTGGGCTCGAGCTTGTTCTTTTTCTTATCCAGCAGTCGTAGAACTAGTTCAGCAACGTTATAAGTTTTGGCCCGTACTTCTCTGCTTTGGTATCTGCGGGCCTGTTGCTGGTAAAATGCGGAACGGGCTTTGGCTACGTCGCGCTCTTCCTCCAAGGTGTCGAGACTGTCCTGCCGATCGAGCTCGACTTCTCTTTCTTCGTACATGTGCATTCGAGATGAGTCATGAATTATGTCACAGGACAGGACTGCCTCTGCGCCGTACACCATAAAAAACGGTGTATATCCGGTACTACGATTCGGCGTGGTCCATAGCCCCCATAGTACGGAGTCGAGCTCCTCTACCCAATGTGTGTCAGACTCCGTTAAGGAGCGCACTAATCTGGGTTTAATGCCGCTCATTATAAGACCATTTGCTCGTTCGACTTGACCGTTGGTTTGTGGGTGATAGACTGAAGCATAATTGAGCTTGATGCCCATTTTGCTGCACCAGAGTTTTACCTCATCGGTCATGAAGTTCGTGCCGTTATCAGTGATGATGCTGTGGGGGACGCCATAACGGTGTACAACCCCGGATATGAAATCTATCGCCGGTCCGGATTCGGCTGTTTTAACCGGTTTGGCCTCTATCCATTTGATGAATTTATCCACCATGACCAATAAGTATTTTTTTCTTGTGGGTTCCCCCTTTAAGGGGTCCAACCATGTCAAGCCCCCAGACCACGAAGGGCCATGTAATGGGGATTGTTCGGAGGGCGGTGGGTGGCATGTGGCTTTGATTTGCAAAGAGCTGGCAACCGGCGCAACGTTGGACCAAGTCCTGTGCATCTGCCCGGGCCGTTGGCCAATAGAATCCTGTACGGAAGGCCTTGCTTACAAGAGCCCGGGCTGCGGCGTGATGACCGCCGAGTCCGGCATGAATTTCTGCCAAAAGGTTCCGCCCTTCCTCTTCGGAGATGCACCTTTGAAGGACTCCGGTAGCGCTTTTTTTGTACAATTCTCCCTCATGGACCCTGTAGGCCTTGGATCGCCGCACTATGCAGCGTGCCTCATTTTGGTCCTCCGGAAGTTCCTGTCTAGTTAGGTAGGCCAGGAATGGTTCTGTACACGGGGCAACAATGGCCATTATTTCGTGGGCTGATTGTGTTATTTCGGTGGCGGAGCCTCCGATTGTGTCAGAGAGTTCGGTTTCGGGTATTTTGGACGGGTCCGGACTGTTGTTACCGGTGTCCCCTTCCCATGCTACGGATGGCTTGAAGAGCCGTTCCAGAAATATGTTGGGAGGTACCGCGTCGCATTTTGCGTCGATGCGGGCGAGGATATCCGCCGCCTGATTGTTTTCTCGAGCCACATGGTGAAATTCGAGCCCCTCGAACCGAGCTGACATTTTTAGGATGGCATTGCGATAAGCTGCCATTTTCGGATCCTTGGCATCAAAGTCTCCATTTATTTGGGATATCGCGAGGTTCGAATCCCCGCGCACCTCTAGGCGTTGAATGCCCATGGATACTGCCATCTGGAGACCATGTAGAAGGGCCTCATATTCGGCTGCATTGTTGGAGTCTGTATACATTATCTGTAGTACGTATTGAATGGTATCTCCTGTTGGGGACGTCAAAACGACGCCAGCCCCCAGACCAGGCAACATTTTGGATTGCGTTGGGCATCTGGTCGTTTTTGACTGTACACAGTAGGGCAAAACACCACTGCAAATTTTATAAATAAAAGCCCCAAAGGGCACAGAGTCTTACAGGCTTGAGATAAGCCAGTACAAAGAAGAAAAGAAAAGAAAGAGTAGAAAAGAGAGAAAAGAAAGAGAATACAAAAGAGAAAACGGAGAAGAAAGAAGAAAGAACTAGCTACTAAAGAAAAAAGTAAAATAAAGAAAGGAAAAATTACAGGACTGAACCCAACCAAGCATTATACAAAGTGGAGTATTTCTTCTTCATCCTGAACTTTAATAGCTTAAGCTCCAGGTGAAATGTGTCTTTCCATCTCTGAAAAGAAGGTGGTATTTGCTGGAAAATCCAATTATTCCTAGTAATCCAGATGGCCCAAGCAGCCAAGATGATAATATCCATAGCAAATGGCATGGCCAAACACTGTTTCAAATCTTCAGTGGCTTGTAGAACCGAGATGGCTTCATTTCTGTTTGGGCGGACAAAGTCCCAGCAAGTAATAGAAAAAGGACACACCCAGAACAGGTGAAATACAGTCTCTTCTTGGTTACATGCCAGCACAGCACATAGATAAGTGTCCAGGTCCCTTTCAAAAAAATAGATAAGTGTCCAGGTAAAAAGTCTTTCTTTTGAGTAGGTTTCTAGTATTTACTCTGTCATGAAGCATCATCCAGAAGAAAACCTTGTGCTTGGGTTGACATGATGTGTTCCAAACCCACTGAAAATGTGGTGGAACAATTTTGACCCAATCATGCAATTGTATGTTTTGGAAAAAATTGTAGGCATCTGGTCGTTTTGGAAAAGAATTCCCATATACCGTACACGCAGTGCATCGATCGCTGTCAGTGGCGACGAAAAGGAGACCCGGGCCTATATATCTCGTCTTACAAATCATCATTCCAAAATCAAGCTCTTAATTATGATTCACATCGATGCTTCATTTTCATGTTCCACCACTGCGAACTAGCCAGGAGGCATCGAGTGTTTACCTGCGAAAGTAAGGCTGCGAACCTGCCAATCCATTCCCGACCCAGAGGATTAAGGAATTGTTCTGCGGGCTCAAAAGATGACACATTGATACTCGAATCTCGAGTAGCTTATTAGGCTGGTCGTAATGGTAGTATCATAGCTAGTATCATGCATGCCAACTAGGCAATTTTGATGAGATGTCATAGAATTAAATGAAGAAAGAGAGGGTTGAGTATCATATCATGATACTGTATCATAATAAATGCTATGCTAGTTTGTGTCATGCATGGCAATAAATAGAGTACTACATGATACTAATATATGATACTATGCATTAGAGAGGTAGTATCATACACTAGTATCATATGCATGATACTAGTATATGATACTCCTCATTACAACCAGCCTTAGGAGTTGTATACTACTTTTTTGCGGGGTGCATACTACTATCAGATTGCTTAAGAGCAAAGCAATATACATATGCATCGCCATTTCGGATGGCACAACGTGGAGGTCACCTTCGATACAACTGAGGCTGATTGTAATGAGAAATATCATATACTAGTATTATGCATATGATACTCGTGTATAAGGCTAGTCATAGTGGGAGTAACTTAGGTAGTAACATAGCGCACTTCGAGAAATTTTTGCTTACGTGGCATGTAGTTAACGAGAAGTGGTAACATAATATGTTACTGTAACATAGCGTTTTCCAAAACAAGATGAGTCTACGAGCCATTAAATGAAGTCACATATGACACTACTAGTATGTTACTTTGCACTATGAAGGTAGTAACTTAGGCCCTGTTTGGTTCATATGTCCTAGGACTTTTTTTAGTCCCAACTAAAAAGTCACTAGTCCCTAAAAAGTCCCTATTTGTTTGGTTCTTGTGACTAAACATGGACCAAAAGACCAGTTATAACTAAAAGTCCCAAAAAGACTATTCTTGAGGGTCTTTTTCCATAAGTCCCAAATGCCCACTTTAAGTCTTTATAAGTCCCTTCTGTTTGGTTTAGATAGTACTAAAAAGACTTTTTTAAGTCCCTACATCAATAACTCCCTGTAAACAAACACCCCCTTAGACTAATGTCATATGCATGACACTAGTATAAGTTACTCCCCACTATGAGCAGCCTGATACTACCTCCCTAATGCATAGTATCATATATTAGTATCATTTAGTATTTTATTTATTGACATGTATGACACATAGTAGCATAGCATTTATTATTGTTGGATTATGGATGGGCTTAGGCCCATATAAGACACCAATCCCTGGTTAATCTTGAGGCCCATGTATGAGATGGCAGGTGGTGGGAAGTTTAGTCCCACCTTGCTAGTTGAGGAGAGTTGAGACCCCTTTATAAGGGCTACTCTACCACTTGCCATTGGGAGCTTGGGAAGAGGAGTGGTACACACGCGCTCCTCCTCCTCCGCCGCCCGCCTCGCCTCGCCTCGTCACGGCGCGCGCGCGCCGCAGGTTGCGGGTTGCGGGAATGAGCCGAGTCGAAGCTTATTTTTGGCGCTCAGGAACGAATTAATTAATCAGGGATTAATTAACGAGTCGCTAACAGGTGGGCCACTGTCCAAGATGTTGGACTGTGGGCTGACTTGCGTTGCCTGGATTCGTCGACTCCCTTGCTGCTACGTCTTGAGCTTGCGTTGGTTTTCCCCAAAGAGGAAGGGATGATGCAATAGAGTAGTGTAAGTATTTCCCTCAGTTTTTGACAACCAAGGTATCAATCCAGTAGGAGCCCACGCTCAAGTCCCTCGTACCTGCACAAAGCGATAGCTACTCGCAACCAACGCGATTAGGGGTTGTCAAGCCCTTCACGGTCACTTACGAGAGTGAGATCTGATAGATATAATATTTTTGGTATAAAGATGCAAAGTAAAAAAAGTAAAGGCAAAGTAAAAAAGCAAAGCAAGATTAAAGTAATGAAGATTGATATGATGAGAATAGACCCGGGGGCCATAGGTTTCACTAGTGGCTTCTCTCAAGAGCATAAGTATTCTACGGTGGGTGAACAAATTACTGTTGAGCAATTGACAGAATTAAGCATAGTTATGAGAATATCTAAGCATGATCATGTATATAGGCATCACATCCGTGACAAGTAGATCGAAATGATTCTGCATCTACTACTATTACTCCACTCATCCACCGCTATCCAGCATGCATCTAGAGTATTAAGTTAAAAACAGAGTAAGGCCTTAAGCAAGATGACATGATGTAGAGAGATAAATTCATGAAATATGAAATAAATCCGATCTTGTTATCCTCGATGGCAACGATACAATACGTCCCTTGCTGCCCCTTCTGTCACTGGGTAAGGACACCGCAAGATCGAACCCAAAGCTAAGCACTGTTGGGGATCATAGCAGAAATTTAAAATTTTCTACGCATCACCAAGATCAATCTATGGAGTAATCTAGCAACGAGGGGAAGGAGAGTGCATCTACATACCCTTGTAGATCGCTAAGCGGAAGCATTCAAGTGAACGGGGTTGATGGAGTCGTACTCGTCGTGATCCAAATCACCGATGATCCTAGCGCCGAACGGACGGCACCTCCGCGTTCAACACACGTACGGTTGGGAGACGTCTCCTCCTTCTTGATCCAGCAAGGTGAGAGGATAAGTTGAGGGTAGACTCAGACAGCACGACGGCATGGTGGTGATGGAGCTCGTGGTTCTCCGGCAGGGCTTCGCCAAGCACAACGGAGGAGGATGAGGTGTTGACGGAGGAAGAGGGTTGCACCAGGTGAAGGGTGCGGCTGCCCTTTCTCTCCCTCACTATATATAGGGGGAAGGGAGGAGTGGGAGGCGCCCTAGGGTTCCCTAGGGGAGGGGCAGCGGCCACAGGGGAAACCCTAGATGGGTTTGGGCGCCCCCACCCCCTAGGAAACATGCCCCCCAAGCCGGGAGGGGCGGCTGCCCTAGGGGTGGCGCCCCCACCTCTCCTGGTTACGTGAGATGGGGTGGGAGGGGCGCTCAGCCCCTTAGTGGGCTGATGTGCCCTCTCCCCTTGGCCCATAAGGCCCCCCAACGCTTGCCGGGGCCTCCGAAACCCCTTTCGGACACGCTGGTCATCACCTGGTACACCCGGAACAATTCCGGACTCCAATACCCTTCGTCCAATATACCGATCTTCACCTCCGGACCATTCCGGAGCTCCTCGTCATGTCCGGGATCTCATCCGGGACTCCGAACAACCTTCGGTAACCACATACTATTTCCCATAACAACTCTAGCGTCACCGAACCTTAAGTGTGTAGACCCTACGGGTTCGGGAACCATGCAGACATGACCGAGACAACTCTCTGGCCAATAGCCAATAGCGGGATCTGGATACCCATGTTGGCTCCCACATGTTCCACGATGATCTCGTCGGATGAACCACGATGTCGAGGATTCAATCAATCCCGTATACAATTCCCTTTGTCCAGCGGTATTGTACTTGCCCGAGATTCGATCGTCGGTATCTCGATACCTTGTTCAATCTCGTTATCGGCAAGTCTCTTTACTCGTTCCGTAACACATCATCCCGTGATCAACTCCTTGGTCACATTGTGCACATTATGATGATGTCCTACCGAGTGGGCCCAGAGATACCTCTCCGTTACACGGAGTGACAAATCCCAGTCTCGATTCGTGCCAACCCAACAGACACTTTTGGAGATACATGTAGTGTACCTTTATAGCCACCCAGTTATGTTGTGACGTTTGGCAAACCCAAAGCACTCCTACGGTATCCGGGAGTTGCACAATCTCATGGTCTAAGGAAATGATACTTGACATTAGAAAAGCTTTAGCAAACGAACTACACGATCTTGTGCTAGGCTTAGGATTGGGTCTTGTCCATCACATCATTCTCCTAATGATGTGATCCCGTTATCAATGACATCCAATGTTCATTGTCAGGAAACTGTAACCATCTATTGATCAACGAGCTAGTCAACTAGAGGCCTAATAGGGACATGGTGTTGTCTATGTATCCACACATGTATCTGAGTTTCCTATCAAAACAATTCTAGCATGGATAATAAACGATTATCACGAACAAGGAAATATAATAATAACCAATTTATTATTGCCTCTAGGGCATATTTCCAACAGTCTCCCACTTGCACTAGAGTCAATAATCTAGTTCACATCGCCATGTGATTAACACTCATAGGTTACATCGCCATGTGACCAACATCCAAAGAGTTTACTAGAGTCACTAATCTAATTCACATCACTATGTGATTAACACTCAATGAGTTCTGGGTTTGATCATGTTATGCTTGTGAGAGAGGTTGTAGTCAACGGGTCTTGCCATATTTAGATCCCTATGTATTTCCCAAAACTTTATGTCATATCATAGATGCTGCTACCACGTTCCACTTGGAGCTATTCCAAGTTGTTGCTCCATTATACGTATCCGGTATCTCTACTCAGAGCTATCCGGATAGGTGTTAAGCTTGCATCGACGTAACTCTTTACGTCGAACTCTTTATCATCTCCATAACCGAGAAACATTTCCTTATTCCTCTAAGGATAATTTTGACTGCTATCTGGTGATCCACTCCTAGATCACCTTTGTACCCTCTTGCCAGACATGTGGCAAGGCACACATCAGGTGCGGTACTTCAGCATGGCATACCGTATAGAGCCTATGACAAAAGCATAGGGGACGACCTTCGTCCTTCCTCTTTCTCTGTCGTGGTCAATCTTTGAGTCTTACTCAACTTCACACCTTACAACTCAGGTAAGAACCCCTTCTTTGACTGAACTATTTTGAACTCCTTCAAAAACATCTCAAGGTGTGCGTTCTTTGAAAGTATCATCAGGCGTCTTGATCTATCTCTATAGATCTTGATGCCCAATATGTAAACAGCTTTATCCAGGTCTCCCTTTGAAAAACACTCTTCAAACAACCGTTTATGCTTTCCAAAAATTCTACATCATTTCGAATCAACAATATGTCATCCACATATACTTATCAGAAATGTTGTAGTGCTCCCACTCACTTTCTTGTAAATACAAGTTTCTAGCAAACATTGTATAAACCTAAAAGCTTTGATCACTCCATCAAAACATATATTCCGATTCCGAGATGCTTGCTCTAGTCCATAGAAGGATTGCTGGAGCCAGCATACCTTTTAGCATCCTTAGGATCGACAAAACCTTTTATTGTATCACATACAACTTTTCTTACGAAAACTTGGTAAGAAAACTTGTTTTGACATCCATCTGTAAGATTTCATAATCGAAAAATACAGCTAATGCTAACATGATTCTGACGGACTTAAGCATCGCTACGGGTGAGAAATTCTCATTGTAGTCAACTCCTTGAACTTGTGAAAAGACTCTTTCCCACAAGTCGAGCTTCATAGACGGTAACATTACCGCCCACGTCCGTCTTCTTCTTAAAGATCCATTTATCTCAATGGCTTGCCGATCATCGGGCAAGTCCACCAAAGTCCATACTTTATTCTGATATATGGATCCTATCTCGGATTTCATGGCTTCTAACCATTTGTCGGAATACGGGCCCACCATCGCTTCTCCATAGCTCGTAGGTTCATTGTTGTCTAACAACATGATATCTAAGACAGGATTACCATACCACTCAGGAGTAGTACATATCCTTGTCGACCTATGAGGTTCGACAGCAACTTGATCCGAAGCTTCATGATCACAATCATTAACTTCCTCTTCAACAGACGTAGGCGCCACAGAAAACATCTTTCTGTGTTTCATCACTCTCTGGTTGAAACAAAGGTTCGACAACCTCATCAAGTTCTATCTTCCTCCCACTCAATTCTTTCGAGAGAAACTCCTTCTCGAGAAAGGACCCGTTCTTGGCGACAAACAATTTGCCCTTGGATCTGAGATAGAAGGTATACCCAACTGTCACCCTTGGGTATCCTATGAAGATGTGTTTGTCCGCTTTGGGTTCCAGCTTCTCCGGCTGAAGCCCTAAGCATCGCATCCCCAAACATTAAGAAACGACAACTTTGTTTTCTTGCCAAACCCATGTTCATATGACGTCGTCTCAACGGACTTAGATGGTGTCCTATCTAAAGTGAATGCAGCTGTCTCTAACGCATAACCTCAAAATGAAAACGGTAGATTGGTAAGAGACATCATAGATCGCACCATATCTCATAGGGTTCGATTACGACGTCCGGACACACCATTACCTTGTGGTGTTCCAAGTGGCTTCAACTGTGAAACAATTCCACAATGTCTTAAGTGATTGCCAAACTCATAACTTAGAAAATCCCCTTTTGATCAGATCGCAGGAACATGATCTTATTGTTATGATGATTCTTAACTTCACTCTGAAATCGCTTGAACTTTTCAAACGTTTCAGACTTGTGCTTCATTAAGTAGTTATACCTATATCTACCCAAATTGTCAGTGAAGATGAGAAAATAGCGATATCCACCGCACGCTTCAATTCTCATTGGATCACACGCATCAGCATGCATGATTTCCAACAAGTCACTTGCCCGTTTCATTGTACCTGAAAAACGGGGTCTTTAGTCATCCTGCCTATGAGGCATGGCTCGCATGTGTCAAGTGATTCAAAATCAAGTGACTCCAAAAATCCATCGACATGGAGTTTCTTCATGCATCTTACGCCAATATGACCTAAGCGGCAGTGCCACGAGAAAGTGGTACTATCATTATTAACTCTACATCTTTTGGCGTGAACATGTGTATTACCACGACCGAGATTCAATGAACCATTCACATAGGGTGCATGACCATGAAAGGTATCATTCATGTAAACAGAATAACCATTATTCTCTAACTTAAATGAATGACCGTATTGCAATGAACATGATCTAATCATATTCATGTTCAACGTAGACACCTGATAACATTTATCTAGGTTCAATACTAATCCCAAAGGCAGTTGGAGCGTGCGATGGTGATCTCATCAACTTCGGAAACGCTTCCAACACACATCGTCACCTCGCCCTTAGCCAGTCTCCTTTTAGTCCGTAGCTTTTGCTTCAAGTCACCAATAATAGCAACTGAACCGGTATCCAATACCCAGGTGCTACTAGGAGTACTAGTGAGGTACACATTAATAACACGTATATACTTTGAAGTTGCCAGCCTTCTTAGCTACCATGTATTTGGGGTAATTCCACTACCAGTGACCGTTCCCCTTACAATAGAAGCATTTAGTCTTGGTTTTGGGTTCAACCTTGGGTTCCTTCACTGGAGCGGCAACTGGTTTGCCATCCATGAAGTTTCCCTTCTAGCCCTTGCCCTTCTTGAACCCAGTGGTCTTGTCAAACCATCAACACTTGATGCTCCTTCTTGATTTCTACCTTTTTGCGGTCTTAAGCACCACGAACAGCTCCGGGATCAACTCCATCCCTTGCATGTCATAGTTCATCACGAA
Organism: Triticum urartu; assembly: GCF_003073215.2. Classification (NCBI taxonomy): domain Eukaryota; kingdom Viridiplantae; phylum Streptophyta; class Magnoliopsida; order Poales; family Poaceae; genus Triticum; species Triticum urartu. The sequence goes on from NC_053026.1 coordinate 63,591,230, forward strand.
GATCTAGTAGCTTAGTGATAGTGGCTAGAGAACTCTATCAATCACTATCTTATCTGGAAGTTTAACTCCCACTTGACTTAAGTGATTGTAGCACCCAGACATTCTGAGCACATACTCACTAGCTGAGCTATTCACCTCCATCTTGTTGGCAAAAGAACTTGTCAGAGGTCTCACACCTCTCAACATGGGCATGAGCCTAAAATCCCAATTTCAGCTCTTGGAACATCTCATATGTTCTATGGCGTTCAAAACGTCATTGGAATCCCGATTCTAAGCCGTAAAGTATGGTGCACTAAACTATCAAGTAGTTATCAGGACGTGTCTGTTAGGTGTTCACAACATCCACAGACGACGTTGTAGGGGTTTGCACATCGAGCGGTGCATCAAAGACGTAAGCCTTCTGTGTAGCAGTCAGGACACTCCTCGGACTACGGACCTAGTCCGCATCATTTCTTACAATATCTTTCAACTTAATCTTTCTCTAGGAACATATTGAAACAGGGAGCTACAACGTGAGCTATTTATCTACAACATATTTGCAAAGACAATTTAGACTATGTTCATAATAATTGAGTTCATCTGATGAAATTATTTAATGAACTCCCACTCAGATAGACATCCCACTAGTCATCTAAGTGAAACATAATCCGAATCGACTAGGCCGTGTCCGATCATCACGTGAGACGGACTAGTCATCAACGGTGAACATCTCATGTTGATCGTATCTTCTATACGACTCATGTTCGACCTTTCGGTCTTCCGTGTTCCATGGCCATGTCTGTACATGCTAGGCTCGTCAAGTCAACCTAAGTGTATTGTGTGTGTAAATCTGGCTTACACCCGTTGTATTCGAACGTTAGAATCTATCACACCCGATCATCACGTGGTGCTTCGAAACGACGAACCTTCGCAACGGTGCACAGTTAGGGGGAACAATTTTCTTGAAATTTTAGTGAGGGATCATCTTATTTAAGCTACCGTCGTTCTAAGCAAATAAGATGTAAAACATGATAAACATCACATGCAATCAAATAGTGACATGATATGGCCAATATCATTTTGCTCCTTTTGATCTCCATCTTCGGGGCTCCATGATCATCGTTGTCACCGGCATGACACCATGATCTCCATCATCATGATCTCCATCATCGTCTCTTCTTGAAGTTGTCTCTTCATCTATTACTTCTACTACTATGGCTAACGCTTTAGCAATAAAGTAAAGTAATTACATGACGTTTATGTTGACACGCAGGTCATAAATAAATTAAGACAACTCCTATGGATCCTGCCGGTTGTCATACTCATCGACATGCAAGTCGTGATTCCTATTACAAGAACATGATCAATCTCATACATCACATATATCATTCATCACATCCTTTTGGCCATATCACATCACAAGGCATATGCTGCAAAAACAAGTTAGACGTCCTCTAATTGTTGTTGCAAGTTTTTATGTGGCTGATATAGGTTTCTAGCAAGAACGTTTCTTACCTACGCGAAAACCACAACGCGATATGCCAATTTCTATTTACCCTTCATAAGGACCCTTTTCATCGAATCCGATCCGACTAAAGTGGGAGAGACAGACACCCGCTAGCCGCCTTATGCAACTAGTGCATGTCAGTTGGTGGAACCAGTCTCACATAAGAGTACGTGTAAGGTCGGTCCGGGCCGCTTCATCCCACGATGCCGCCGAATCAAGATAAGACTAGTAACGGCAAGCAAATTGACAAAATCAACGCCCACAACAACTTGTGTTCTACTCGTGCATAGAAACTACGCATAGACCTAGCTCTGATGCCACTGTTGGGGATCGTAGCAGAAATTTAAAATTTTCTACGCATCACCAAGATCAATCTATGGAGTAATCTAGCAACGAGGGGAAGGAGAGTGCATCTACATACCCTTGTCGATCGCTAAGCGGAAGAGTTCAAGTGAACGGGGTAGATGGAGTCGTACTCGTCGTGATCCAAATCACCGATGATCCTAGCACCGAACGGACGACACCTCCGCATTCAACACACGTACGGTTGGGAGACATCTCCTCCTTCTTGATCCAGCAAGGTGAGAGTATAAGTTGAGGGAAGACTCCGATAGCACGACGGCGTGGTGGTGATGGAGCTCGTGGTTCTCCGGCAGGGCTTCGCCAAGCACAACGGAGGAGGATGAGGTGTTGAAGGAGGAAGAGGGCTGCGCCAAGGGAAGGGTGCGGCTGCCCTCTCACTCCCTCACTATATATAGGGGGAAGGGAGGAGTGGGAGGCGCCCTAGGGTTCCCTAGGGGAGGGGCGGCGGCCACAGGGGAAACCCTAGATGGGTTTGGGCACCCCCACCCCCTAGGAAACTTGCCCCCCAAGCCGGGAGGGGCGGCTTCCCTAGGGGTGGCGCCCCCACGTCTCCTGGTTACGTGAGATGGGGTGGGAGGGGCGCTCAGCCCCTTAGTGGGATGATGTGCCCTCTCCCCTTGGCCCATAAGGCCCCCCAACGCTTGCCGGGGCCTCCGAAACCCCTTTCGGACACGCTGGTCATCACCTGGTACACCCGGAACAATTCCGGACTCCAATACCCTTCGTCCAATATACCGATCTTCACCTCCGGACCATTCCGGAGCTCCTCGTCATGTCCGGGATCTCATCCGGGACTCCGAACAACCTTCGGTAACCACATACTATTTCCCATAACAACTCTAGCGTCACCGAACCTTAAGTGTGTAGACCCTACGGGTTCGGGAACCATGCAAACATGACCGAGACAACTCTCTGGCCAATAGCCAACAGCGGGATCTGGATACCCATGTTGGCTCCCACATGTTCCACGATGATCTCATCGGATGAACCACGATGTCGAGGATTCAATCAATCACGTATACAATTCCCTTTGTCCAGCGGTATTGTACTTGCCCGAGATTCGATCGTCGGTATCCCGATACCTTGTTCAATCTCGTTACCGGCAAGTCTCTTTACTCATTCCGTAACACATCATCCCGTGATCAACTCCTTGGTCGCATTGTGCACATTATGATGATGTCCTACCGAGTGGGCCCAGAGATACCTCTCCGTTACACGGAGTGACAAATCCCAGTCTCGATTCGTGCCAACCCAACAGACACTTTCGGAGATACCTATAGTGTACCTTTATAGCCACCCAGTTACGTTGTGACGTTTGGCAAACCCAAAGCACTCCTACGGTATCCAGGAGTTGCACAATCTCATGGTCTAAGGAAATGATACTTGACATTAGAAAAGCTTTAGCAAACGAACTACACGATCTTGTGCTAGGCTTAGGATTGGGTCTTGTCCATCACATCATTCTCCTAATGATGTGATCCCGTTATCAACGACATCCAATGTCCATGGTCAGGAAACTGTAACCATCTATTGATCAACGAGCTAGTCAACTAGAGGCCTACTAGGGACATGGTGTTGTCTATGTATCCACACATGTATCTGAGTTTCCTATCAATACAATTCTAGCATGGATAATAAACGATTATCACGAACAAGGAAATATAATAATAACCAATTTATTATTGCCTCTAGGGCATATTTCCAACAAGCACTTCTCCCATGGCAAGAACTACCAATCTAGTTGGCCAAACCAAACCGATAATTCGAAGAGACTTGCAAAGATAACCAATCATACATAAAAGAATTCAGAGAAGATTCAAATATTATTCATAGATAGACTTGATCATAAACCCACAATTCATCGGTCTCAACAAACACACCGCAAAAAGAAGATTACATCGAATAGATCTCCACAAGAGAGGGAGAGAACTTTGTATTGAGATTCAAAGAGAGAGAAGAAGCCATCTAGCTACTAACTGTGGACCCGAAGGTCTGAGGTAAACTACTCACACTTCATCGGAGAGGCTATGATGATGTAGAAGCCCTCCGTGATGACGGCCCTCTTCCGACGGAGCTCCGGAACAGGCCCCAAGATGGGATCTCGTGGATACAGAAAGTTGCGGCGGTGGAATTAGGTTTTTGGCCCCTGTTCTGATAGTTTGGGGGTACGTGTGTATATATAGGAGGAAGAAGTACGCCGGAGGAGCAACGAGGGGCCCACGAGGCAGGGGGCGCGCCCTAGGGGGGCGCGCCCCCCACCCTCATGACCGCCTCTTTTGTTCCTTGGAGCAGGGTCCAAGTCTCCTGGATCACGTTCAGTGAGAAAATCACGTTCCCGAAGATTTTATTCCATTTGGACTCCGTTTGATATTCCGTTTCTGCGGCAAAAAACAGCAATTCTGGGCTGGGCCTCCGGTTAATAGGTTAGTCCCAAAAATAATATAAAAGTGGAAAATAAAGCCCAATATAGTCCAAAACAATAGATAATATAGCATGGAGCAATCAAAAATTATAGATACGTTGGAGACGTATCACTTGCCGGGGTGCGACCCTTCCCGGGACCCGCGTTGCCAGGATTCATCGACTCCCTTGCCGGGAGTGCGACCCTTACCGGGCACAACTCCCTTGCCGGGAGTGGGCCGACTCGGTCGTGGGCTTCGGCCAGGCCCACGACTTTCCCCTTGCGGACTATATAAGAAGGCTCTGGCCAGTGATGTAACCTAGTTCAGTTCACTCACTCCCTCTCGCGTGACCTAGCCGTCATCTACTGTTCCTTACTCTGTGCTGTCTCCGGCGATCCCATCCCGACGACCGCGTGCACGGTTGGTCGGGAGAGCAGGTGCCTCCGGAACCCTGTCGTTCGAGATCCTGCCCGGGAGAACGGCAATAAGGTTTTTGGGGAGCGTCTCGACGCGACTGCTCCCGATCCGTCCCCAACTTCGTCCGCCTCTACTTCCACTACTTCCCCTGCATCGACACCATGGCCGACGATGCCGTCTCCAAGAAGAAGGCCACGGACGACGCCGAGGCTGCTGCTGCCGCCGCCGCGTTGGCCTGGCCAACCGAAGGGTATGATCTGTGCATCCCTCGTTTACTCGTTCTTATGCTAGCCGTATATGTGCTGCTCATAGAAGGTTCAATTCTATGTTCTGTACATGCTAGTATGCTTAAGTATTGCTATGTGATGCATACCTTTTATGCCATGCTTACTGTTTACTCGTGGATAAATCTAATCGGAAAAGTGCTAATATTTCCAACAATCCAAAAACCTTATTTTAGTCACTTTTCGATTCAAGGCTTTGGTGCTACTCTGAAACCGGAAAAGTTTACCGGGACGCATTTTAAGCGTTGGCAGACAAGGACCACCTAGTGGCTCACAGCGATGAATGTGTTCTGGGTTGGTGGTGTGTCCCTCATAGAAATGATTGCTCCTGAATAGGAGAAGGCGTTTAGAGAGGCAACCACAATCTTTCTGGGAGCAGTTCTGAGTGTGATTGGAGACAAGTTGGTCGACGCCTATATTCATATGGGCGTTGCCAAAAACTTGTGGGATGCGCTCGAAGTCAAATTCGGCGCAACTGATGCTGGCAGTGAGCTATATGCCATGGAGCAGTTCCATGATTACAGAATGGTTGATAACCGTTCTGTATTGGACCAGGCCCATGAGATACAGTGCATTGCTAAGGAGCTGGAGCTCCTGAAGTGTGAGTTACCGGACAAGTTTGTCGCGGGTTGCATTATTGCAAAACTCCCTCCTAGTTGGAAGAACTTTGCTACTTCTCTCAAGCACTTGAGACGTGAATTCTCTGTTGAGGATGTCATTGGTCATATCAGTGTTGAGCAGAACTCGAGAGCAAAGGACTCACACGTGAAAGGGGCAAAGGGTTCTTCTAGCGCCAATGTGGTGCAGAAGAGCTTCCACAAGTTCAAGGGAAAGAACTCTGTCCAGCAGAATACTACCTTTAAGAATAAGGGTAAGAAGAAAGACAAAAAGATAGATGGCTGCTTTACTTGTGGTTCAGATGAACATTGGGCAAACAAGTGCCCAAACAAGTACAAGAAGCCATCACATGACTCCAGGTCTGTGAATGTCACTCTAAGCAACAATGATGCGGCATCTGGGTATGGTAATCTGTTTACCATACTTTCAGTTTGTCAGTCCACCGATTGGTGGATTGACACTGGGGCCAATATTCATGTGTGTGCTGATGTGTCTTTGTTTTCTTCCTACAAGGTCGCACGAGATTGTTCTGTCCTGATGGGGAATGTCTCGCATGCTTCTATTCATGGTGTTGGCACGGTAGATCTGAAGTTTACTTCGGGAAAGATCGTGCAACTGAAGAACGTGCAGCATGTCCCCGCCATAAGGAAGAATCTCGTTAGTGGCTCCCTTCTATGTAAAGAAGGGTTTAACTTAGTATTTGAGTCTAACAAAGTAGTCGTATCTCGGTATGGACTATTTGTTGGAAAAGGATATGATTGTGGTGGTTTGTTCCGCCTTTCCCTAGAGGATTTCTGTAATAAAGTCGTGAACCAAATTCATTCTAATGTGAACGAATCCGAGGTTTGGCATTCACGTCTTTGTCACATAAATTTCGGTTGTATGATGCGGCTAGCTAAGATGGATTTAATCCCGAGTTTCACTTTAGTCAAAGGCTCTAAGTGACATGCGTGTGTGCAAGCTAAGCAACCTCGTAAGCCTCACAAGCTTGCGAAGGAGAGACACCTGGCACCTCTAGAGCTCATACATTCAGATCTCTGTGAGATGAATGGTGTGTTGACTAAAGGTGGAAAGAAATACTTCATGACTCTGATTGATGATTCCACTAGATTCTGCTATGTGTATTTGTTAAATACTAAGGATGAGGCTCTACACTACTTTAAAGTCTATAAGGCTGAAGTTGAGAACCAACTTGAGAAGAAAATAAAACGAGTCTGGTCTGATCGTGGTGGAGAGTACTTTTCTAATGAGTTCAATTTATTCTATGTGGAACATGGTATTATTCATGAGAGGACGCCTCCCTACTCACCCCAGTCAAATGGGGTTGCCGAACGGAAAAATCGTACTCTAACTAATTTGGTTAACGCCATGTTAGATACATCGGGTTTATCCAAGGCATGGTGGGGGGAGGCTATATTGACATCTTGTCATGTCCTGAATAAAGTTCCCACAAAGGATAATGAGACTACTCCCTATGAGCAATGGGAAAATAAAAGAACTACACTCTCTTACTTGCGCACTTGGGGCTGTTTGGCGAAAGTCAACGTGCCGATAATCAAAAAGCGCAAGTTGGGACCAAAGACCATGGACTGTGTTTTTCTTGGCTATGCCAAGCGTAGCGTTGGCTATAGATTTCTAGTGGTGAAATCTGAGGTACCTGACCAGAAGGTCGGTACAATTATAGAGTCTAGGGATGCTACATTCTTTGAGGATATTTTCCCCATGAGAGATATGCAAAGCAATTCTAGACTGGAATCTTATGAGACTCCTGAACCTGCTATTCCGATGGAATATTATGAACATAAAAGTGATAAAGTTCCACGGAGGATGACGAGGAAGCTCCTGCTAGGAGCAAGAGACAGAGGACTGCAAAGTCCTTTGGTGATGATTTCCTCGTGTACCTCGTGGATGATGATACTCCTAGCTCCATTTCAGAAGCTTATGCATCTCCGGATGCTGACTACTGGAAGGATGCGGTCCGTAGTGAGATGGATTCCATCTTGGCTAACGGGACATGGGAGATCACTGACCGTCCTTATGGTTGTCGACCATTAGGATGTAGGTGGGTGTTCAAAAGGAAGCTTAGGCTCGATGGTACTGTTGAGAAGTACAAGGCTAGGCTTGTGGCCAAGGGTTACACCCAGAAAGAAGAACAAGATTTCTTTGACACTTATTCACCTGTGGCTAGACTGACAACCATTTGAGTGTTACTCGCTTTGGCTGCCTTGCATGGTCTTCTCGTTCATCAGATGGACGTTAAGATGGTTTTCCTTAATGGAGAGCTAGACGAGGAAATATACATGCAACAGCCGGATGGCTTTGTAGTAAATGGTCAGGAAGGAAAGGTGTGTAAGCTAGTGAAATCTTTGTATGGCCTGAAACAAGCGCCTAAGCAATGGCATGAGAAGTTCAACACTACTCTGACATCTGCTGACTTTGTTGTGAATGAAGCCGACAAATGTGTATACTATCGCTATGGTGGGGCGAAGGAGTTATACTGTGTCTATATGTCAATGACATACTGATATTTGGGACCCACCTCAAGGTCATTGAGGAGGTCAAGTCTTTTCTATCTCACAACTTTGAGATGAAAGACCTGGGTGTGGCTGATGTTATCCTGAACATCAAGCTACTGAGAAATTCTGAGGGTGGAATTACACTTTTACAATCCCACTATGTTGAGAAGATTTTGAGCCGTTTTGGATATTCGGACTACAAACCTTCTGCAAAACCATATGATCCTAGCGTGCGGATTCGAAAATTCGAAGGCACGGCTGTAGATCAATTGAGATATTCTCAAGTGGTTGGTTCACTGATGTACCTAGCATGTGCTACTCGTCCTGACATCTCATTTGCTGTGTGCAAACTGAGCCGGTTTGTCTCCAATCCGGGAGATGTGCATTGGCATGCTGTTGAGCGAGTGATGCGCTATTTGCAAGGTACTGCAAACTATGGAATTCACTATTCTGGGTACCCGACAGTACTTGAGAGGTATAGTGATTCAAATTGGATATCTGATGCTGATGAGATGAAAGCCACTAGTGGACATGTCTTCACACTTGGTGGTGGTGCTGTTTCCTGGTAGTCTTGCAAGCAGACGATCTTAACCAGATCGACTATGGAAGCAGAACTCACAACATTAGACACATCATGCGTCGAAGCAGAATGGCTTCAAGAGATTTTGATGGATCTGCCGGTGGTTGATAAACCAGTTCCGGCTGTCCTTATGAACTGTGACAATCAAACAGTGATTGCCAAGGCTAAGTCTCGGTGTCAAAACCGGCGGATCTCGGGTAGGGGGTCCCGAACTGTGCGTCTAGGCCGGATGGTAACAGGAGGCAGGGGACACAAAGTTTAACCCAGGTTCGAGCCCTCTTGATGGAGGTAAAACCCTACGTCCTGCTTGATTGATATTGATGATATGGGTGTTACAAGAGTAGATCTACCACGAGATCAGAGAGGCTAAACCCTAGAAGCTAGCCTACGGTATGATTGTATGTTCCGATTGTTGTCCTAGGGACTAAAACCCTCCGGTTTATATAGACACCGGAGAGGGTTAGGGTTACACAAGGTCGGTTACAAAGGAGGAGATATCCATATACGTATTGCCTAGCTTGCCTTCCACGCTAAGTAGAGTCCCATCCGGACACGAGACGAAGTCTTCAATCTTGTATCTTCATAGTCTAACAGTCCGGCCAATGGAGATAGTCCGGCTGTCCGGAGACCCCCTAATCCAGGACTCCCTCAGTAGCCCCTGAGCCAGGCTTCAATGACGATGAGTCCGTCGCGCAGTTGTCTTCGGCATTGCAAGGCGGGTTCCTTCTCCGAATACATTACAGAAGAAGTTGAATACGAGGATAGTGTCCGACCCTGCAAAATAAGTCCCACATTTCACCGCAGAGAGAATAATTTTTCCTCAGATCTAATTTGCTGGTTTATTTTGACAGTATGACGTCATGTCATGGCCCGGTGATTATTCGAACCATTTCTCTTAACCCGCTCCACACATAATGCGAGGCGGTTTCTTGACACGTCTTGCCGAAGCGGAGATCGTGTTCCCCTAATTACGGGATTCTCATTAATGCGGTTCGTGGGTAACCCAACCGTGTCTAGGACTCCTAGATTATAGGTAAGTCCTAAACGGCTACAGAGAGGACGCTTGATATTCACCCTCTTTATAAGGGGACAAGGTTTTCGCTTTTTCCCTCCCGTGCTCAACCAAACCCTTCCCCCGCCTCGAGTTCTAACACCCAAAGCCCAGGTCAGGTGCTCCGGATCTTCAACCATGTCCGGATTCAGCCTTCAAGGTCGATGGATGCCCTCCTTTGTTGCGGAAGAGGACATTAAGAAGTCGAGGGAGGCCAGATATCTAATCGCCGAGGTGTCGCATCGACTGCCTACTCGAGGGTAGGTCATCCCTACTCCTGAACCCAACGAGAACGTTGTGTTCGTCTCCTACTTCCTCCGAGGTCTAGGCCTCACTCTGGATCCTTTCGTCAGGGGCTTGATGTTCTATTACGGGTTAGATTTCCACGATCTAGCCCCGGACTCCTTTCTCCTCATCATGACATTTATTGTCGTGTGTGAGGCCTTCCTCCACGTTACCCCTCACTTTGGCCTGTGGCTCAAGACCTTTGAAGTAAAGCCGAAGATGATCGAGGGGCAACAAGCCGCGTGCGGAGGTGCTCAGGTGCATCAATAGGCAGGATGGCAGGAGCTCCATGGCCGAGAGGTTCCTTTCCAGAGGTGCCCGAATTATGGCAACGGGAGTGGTTTTATGTCACGGCTCCCAGAAGTGCCAAGTGGGCGGCTGCCCCCGCTTTCTGCTCGGGCCCCCCACCACAACTGATGTCATGGATTAGCAGGGGTCTGAGCTGGGGTCCAGCCAAGGACGTGCCTATGCTGCAAAGCCGCATCCGAGATCTCTTCGAGGGAGATTTCAATTTGGTTGCAGTAATACAAGTTATGCTGGTTCGCCCAAGTCCAGCCTTGCAAACGCCGGCCCCTGCGCTTGTGGGAGTTCAACCCAGAGGGACCACGTGCCATTCAAAGTTTCCTCGGCCTGGCGCACGAAGAGGTGTACAAGTCATTCTTTAGACCTCAAGTGGAGTGTCCGGATATCACCGAGGACGTGGGCCTGAGCAGTAACCGCGCCGCCGAACAAGTAAGAAATCCTCTAGCCGAACACACTGTCTTTTATTCAAGGTTATTTTTGAGAGTTCGCCTTTTGACCAGGACTGGCTAACGAAGGAGAAGATGATTAGGTGTTTGGCCCCCCTCCCTGAGGGTTTGGAAAATCCGGTTTTGGAGAAGATGCTCGAGGTCGCACCTTGCCCGGAGCCCTTGAAGGAAGATACCAGGGGGGATAATACAGGCGAACGTGGGCCCCCATCGCTACCCGCTCCGACCGAGGGAACGAGCGTTTCCATGAAGGAGGACGACCGGGGGAGGAAAAGGACTGCTTCCGAGGATCCGGAAGCCGAAGCCTCCAAACGGGAGAAGAAGTCTCCCACAGAGGGTCCTGCGTCGGAGGGTGCTTTGGCCGCACAAAGTCCGCGAGGGGATCTGCCCTCCAACGAGTCGTAAGTGATCCAAAATATTTTAATAGTAAGAGTATGCTATCTTTTTCCTCTGAGAAAACGACCACCGCATATATCTTGCAGTTCGGGCCTCAGCCCCTCTCAAATGAGTTCGTCTTCGGGGGATCTTCTTCCGGAGATGATGGAGAGCGAAACGCCTCCCCCGGACTCCTCCGCTCCAGAAGCGGGCGACCCCGAAGTGTCGTTGCGGAGGGCCTCTCCGGATCCGATGAGGCCAGAAGATAGTCCCGTAGACCCTAGAAGTCCCCAGTGTCCGGCTCCCGAAGAGAGCATATGAAAGAGTTCGGCACCATCTAGTGTGCGGTCGGACGTTCTGGGGGAGTTGGTGGGGCGAGCAGCCATCTCAGAAGAGCACCGTACACTGATGGGTACAGTGATGGAGAGAATCTCATCCGCTGAAAGCGGATTACATGAAGCCTTTATGAGTCTATTAACAGGCTTTGAGGTATGTGAGATAATATGTGATAGTACTGCACATGTTATAGTAGCCCCTGAGACTCTGGTTGTTGTCGAGAACGGCAGCAAACAGAGGATCAAATTCCCAGGCAATAACCAATCTGCTTTTATGTTCGGGTGGTGGGAGCTCCGGTGGCTAGCCGGACTAGGGAGTTTTCCCAATTAAAACGACAACTGGATGCGGCAGACGCCGACATCGAGCTTGTTAACAAGAGGTTTGACGAGGCACAGGGTAAGTGTTATTATCCGGTGAACGCCACATAGTAAGAGCAGCATAATACCATTATCTTTAATATGTTGTGAGTGCAGATGGGGCTGCCACCGTGGAAGCCTTGTGGGCGGAACTTGCCCGAGCCAAGGAACAAGCGAGGAGTATTAATGCGGCTGCTTTGAAGGCGGCCGAAGAGTTGAAAGCCGAGAAGGCCGCACATTGTGAGAGCCAAGAGAAGATGGCCAAGATGGCCGTAGAATTGAAAGACACTGCTGACCGTTGCCGGGTCCTTGAGAAAGAGAACCAAGAAAAGGCAACGGACCTTGAGAAGGCCGCGGCGGCAGACAAAGACACCCATACTGCTATGAGAGCGAAGAAGGAGGAGCTGCGGGAAGCCGGGGATATTGCGGCTGGAAAACCCTTCATGTTACGGAGGAAGTTCGGAGATCCACGGTATGCCCCTCTGGATCGGCTGTGGAGCTCGGCAGATGCGTATATGGATTTGGCGGCGAGCGCTGCCGATGCGGCCAAGTACTTCCAAGGTCAGACAGATCGTGAAGTGGACAAGCTGTTCTGGACGCAATTCCACGTTCCAGAGCATCCGCTTTCATTGACTGACCAGCTAGCCGAATGGGCCAAACTGAATAGGTTGTCCGGACTCGCCATGAGGTCTGTTGTGGATCAATTATGGCCGGAAGGGCCTAAGCCAAGCAGCTATTTCAGCTTAGTGCAACGTCTCCTTGATGCGGTGTCGCGCATTAATGCGATGAAGAGGTCGGCGTGCATAGAAGGTTCGCGGATGGCCCTTGCCCGTGTTAAAGCATACTGGGCGGAGATGGACGCTACCACTGTTGCGGCGCAGGGTTCGGCCATAGGTCGTGTGGCTGCCGAACACTATTTCGAGGAAGTTCTCGAGGGTGCTCGTTTGATAGAGGCCCAGTGCTCGAAAAATATTATGTTTGAGTGATATGTATTCTCATTGTAAACATAATGCTTTTATGAAGTTTTTATAAGGCTGTGTTTATACTTTTGCCTGAAAGTAGTATGATGCCTCCTGTGCGGCCGTTTATGTATACATGTGTATAACCTGAAAGATTGCAGCCGTCGGCTTCAACCCCCACACATATAATGCGGAGGTGCTCACAAAAAACGCGTGTTCACACTTAACCCAACGTCTTGGTCCTGATAAGGAGGTGATAGCACAGCGAGCGAGGCAACCAGACTATAATGCTTGAACACTTTCACTCAGCCATAGGAGCTTGATAGTGGGGCTACTAGATAGCCCCTGGTGGCTCCGCACTCTCCCGATCGCGGGGTGCGCATATGCCTAGCCGGAAAACGGCCCTTCGTTAAGGCAGAGGAATTCTAACATTCCGATAGGTCATCGAGTGGTTGACCAGTCTCACGCTATATCATAACAGTCAGTTTTTGGCTTTCTCTACTAAGGCGCTCGTCCGGATGAACCAGGGCACAATCGCAGTAGTTCTCCTGGTGCTACCTTAGTCGGCAAAGCGGAACGTAAGGCACCAAAACCCAGGAGCCGGGCAAACCCAACATTTGACCAAAGACAATGATTCGGAGCTGATGCATATAAGGCCGAACTCGCGACGCCGAACACTCCCTAAGGTATTCGGTCTTTATGGTATAAACCAGGCCGAAATAGTGCCGCTTGTAAGAAGCCCCTTGTGTCCAGGTACGTGCTTTATTCTGACGTGGCCACATGCCAAGACATCAGCATCCTTCTCCATTGTGCTGAGAATTTGGTGGATAAGTATCAACAAGAGACAGTAAAAAAGGTTTACGTAGGGTCTTAATCTAAAAAGAATCCTTGGAGCGGGTCCCTGCTGCATGTCTGCGCCTGTGTCTCCATTGTGCCGTATCCTGGACGGGTGTAGCATGATGATTATCTGTAAAAGAGAGGAGCTTAGGTAAAAAATCCATCGTGCAAAAGGATAGTTTTTTTAAATAAACTATGTATAATTCAAGGTGAGTAAGAATTGCCACTTGTCTGCGCCCGTTGAGCCCCTTGTATTGTAATAGGGGGCCTGCTAATTAGTTGGTGAGGCCGTTTTTAGTGTGCGGCTGTTAAGGCAGCCGCACGCTCTTCGGCGTGCAGAAATCGCTTAATATTTCCGTTCACTGTAATGATGCCACGTGGACCGGGCATCTTGAGTGTGAGGGAAGCGTGGTGTGGTATTGCATTAAAGCGAGCGAAAGCTTCGCGTCTGAGTAGTGCTTGATAGCCACTTTGGAACGGAGCGATGTGGAAGGTTAGATGTTCGCTACAGAAGTTATCAGGGAGCCAAATATAACGTTTAGTAGCAGGGAGCCCGTGCAACGAGCCCCTGGGCCTGGCGTTACTCCTTTAAAGGTAATATTGCTATGGCGAATTTTTGTTAGGTCTATCCCCATTTCTCGGATTGTATCCTGGTATATCAGGTTTAGACCACTGCCACCGTCCATCAGTACTCGTGCGAGGCAGTATCCGTCAATTATTGGGTCTAATACCAGGGCAGCCCATCCTGCACGCCGGATACTTGCTGAGTAATCACGATGGTCGAAAGTGATCGGTTGAGACGACCAGTGGTAGGACTCCACAGTGATAGGCCTTCGGGCGTATTTTTCTCGGAGTGCCATTTTGTTTTTTCCATTGATCACGTGTAGCACGTTTACTGTTTTGACTTCTGGTGGAAATTTCTTATGTTCCCCAGCGTTTCCCTTGAGAGGCTCATTCTCATCTTTGCTTGGTGTATCCTCCCCCTTGTGTACGGCGTTGAGCTTGCCGGACTGCTTGAAGACCCAACATTCTCTGTGGGTATGATTGGCTGGTTTGCCAGGGGTGCTATGGACCTGACATATTTGGTCCAGAATTTTATTCAGGCTGGACAATTCGTCTCTGGCGCCTTTGGAGGGCGGCTTCTGATCTGGCCGAGAGCTTTTGAATCCGGCGTTTACTGTCGTGTTCTTCGTGTTGTCTCCTTTGTTCCGGCGTTTGTTATCGCTGTTGCGCCGTGATTTCCCATTTCCATCTCTAACTTTGGATGTACTGGGGTCGCTGGTGCTGCATCTGGCTAGCCAGCTGTCCTCACCCGCGCAAAAGCGGGTCATGAGGCTTGTTAATGCTGCCATTGTTCTCGGCTTTTCTTGGCCGAGGTGTCGGGCAAGCCATTTGTCACGGACGCTGTGCTTAAAAGCTGCCAAGGCTTCAGCGTCCGGACAGTCGACAATTTGGTTCTTTTTAGTAAGAAACTTGTTCCAAAGCTTTCGGGCTGACTCTCCGGGCTGTTGAGTTATATGACTCAAATCATCCGCGTCCGGAGGTCGAACATAAGTCCCTTGAAAGTTTACCCGAAAAGCGTCTTCGAGCTCTGCCCAGCTTCCAATGGAGTTTTCAGGGAGGCCTTTGAGCCAGTGATGGGCTGGCCCCTTGAGTTTGAGTGGTAAGTATTTGATGGCGTGCAGATCATCTCCTCGAGCCATATGGATGTGGAGGATATAGTCCTCGATCCAGACCCCAAGGTCTGTTGTTCCGTTGTATGCCTCTATGTTTACAGGTTTGAATCCCTCTGGAAGTTCATGATCCAGCTGAAGGAAATATGCCCTAGAGGCAATAATAAAGTTATTATTTATTTCCTTATTTCATGATAAATGTTTATTATTCATGCTAGAATTGTATTAACCGGAAACATAATACATGTGTGAATACATAGACAAACAGAGTGTCACTAGTATGACTCTACTTGACTAGCTCGTTGATCAAAGATGGTTATGTTTCCTAACCATAGACATGAGTTGTTATTTGATTAACGGGATCACATCATTAGGAGAATGATGTGATTGACTTGACCCATTCCGTTAGCTTAGCACTTGATCGTTTAGTTTGTTGCTATTGCTTTCTTCACGACTTATACATGTTCCTATGACTATGAGATTATGCAACTCCCATTTACCGGAGGAACACTTTGTGTGCCACCAAACATCACAACGTAACTGGGTGATTATAAAGGTGCTCTACAGGTGTCTCCAAAGGTACTTGTTGGGTTGGCGTATTTCGAGATTAGAATTTGTCACTCCGATTGTCGGAGAGGTATCTCTGGGCCCACTCGGTAATGCACATCACTATAAGCCTTGCAAGCATTGCAACTAATGAGTTAGTTGCAGGATGATGTATTACGGAACGAGTAAAGAGACTTGCCGGTAACAAGATTGAACTAGGTATTGAGATACTGACGATCGAATCTCGGGCAAGTAACATACCGATGACAAAGGGAACAACGTATGTTGTTATGCAGTCTGACCGATAAAGTTCTTCGTGGAATATGTAGGAGCCAATATGGGCATTCAGGTCCCGCTATTGGTTATTGACCAGAGAGGTGTCTCGGTCATGTCTACATAGTTCTCGAACCCGTAGGGTCCGCATGCTTAACGTTCGTTGACGATATAGTATTATATGAGTTATGTATGTTGATGACCGAATGTTGTTTGGAGTCCGAGATGAGATCACGGACATGACGAGGAACTCCGGAATGGTCCGGAGATAAAGTTTGATATATGGGATAGTAGTGTTTGATCTCCGGAAGGGGTTCCGGATGTTTCCCGAAATGTTTGGGCACGAGAACACTTTATCTAGGCCAAAGGGGAAAGCCCACGAGTCTTTTGGAAATTGCAAAAGGAAGTTTTGCGGAGACCAGAGGCTAGACGCTAGGAACCCTGGCATCTAGGGGGTAGACGCCGGGAACCCTAGCGTCTAGCCCTAGAGTCCGAGAAGGACTCTTGCCTTTCGGGTGAAACCGACTTTGAGGAGGCTTTTACTCCAAGTTTCGACCCCAGTGCTCAACATATAAATAGAGGGGTAGGGCTAGCACCAAAGAGACATCAAGAAACACCAAGCCGTGTACCGGCAACCCCGTCCCCTCTAGTTTATCCTCCGTCATAGTTTTTGTAGTGCTTAGGTGAAGCCCTGCGGAGATTGTTCTTCACCAACACCGTCACCACGCCGTCATGCTGCCGGAACTCATCTACTACTTGGCCCCTCTTGCTGGATCGAGAAGGCGAGGATGTCACCGAGCCGAACGTGTGCAGAACTCGGAGGTGTCGTGCTTTCGGTACTTGGATCAGTCGGACGTGAAGACGTACGACTACATCAACCGCGTTGATATAACGCTTCCGTGAACGGTCTACGAGGGTACATAGACAACACTCTCCCCTCTTGTTGCTATGCATCACCATGATCTTGCGTGTGCGTAGGAATTTTTTTGAAATTACTATGTTCCCCAACAGTGGTATCAGAGCCTAGGTTTTATGCGTTGATGTTGTGCACGAGTAGAACACAAGTGAGTTGTGGGTGATATAAGTCATACTGCTTACCAGCATGTCATACTTTGGTTCGGCGGTATTGTTGGATGAAGCGGCCCGGACCGACATTACGCGTACGCTTACGCAAGACTGGTTCTACCGACGTGCTTTGCACACGGGTGGCTGGCGGGTGTCAGTTTCTCCAACTTTAGTTGAACCAAGTGTGGCTACGCCCGGTCCTTGCGAAGGTTAAAACAGCACCAACTTGACAAACTATGTTTGTGGTTTTGATGCGTAGGTAAGAACGGTTCTTGCTTAAGCCCGTAGCAGCCACGTAAAACTTGCAACAACAAAGTAGAGGACGTCTAACTTGTTTTTGCAGGGCATGTTGTGATGTGATATTGTCAAGACATGATGCTAAATTTTATTGTATGAGATGATCATGTTTTGTAACCGAGTTATCGGCAACTGGCAGGAGCCATATGGTTGTCACTTTATTGTATGCAATGCAATTGCGCTGTAATGCTTTACTTTATCACTAAGCGGTAGCGATAGTCGTGGAAGCATAAGATTGGCGAGACAACAACGATGCTACGATGGTGATCAAGGTGTCGCGCCGGTGACGATGGTGATCATGACGGTGCTTCGGAGATGGAGATCACAAGCACAAGATGATGATGGCCATATCATATCACTTATATTGATTGCATGTGATGTTTATCTTTTATGCATCTTATCTTGCTTTGATTGATGGTAGCATTATAAGATGATCTCTCACTAAATTTCAAGATAAAAGTGTTCTCCCTGAGTATGCACCGTTGCCAAAGTTCGTCGTGCCCAGACACCACGTGATGATCGGGTGTGATAAGCTCTACGTCCATCTACAACGGGTGCAAGCCAGTTTTGCACACGCAGAATACTCAGGTTAAACTTGACGAGCCTAGCATATGCAGATATGGCCTCGGAACACTGAGACCGAAAGGTCGAGCGTGAATCATATAGTAGATATGATCAACATATTGATGTTCACCATTGAAAGCTACTCCATTTCACGTGATGATCGGTTATGGTTTAGTTGATTTGGATCACATGATCACTTAGAAGATTAGAGGGATGTCTTTCTAAGTGGGAGTTCTTAAGTAATATGATTAATTGAACTTTAATTTGTCATGAACTTAGTCCTGCTAGTATTTGCCATATCTATGTTGTAGATCAATAGCTCGCGATGTTGCTCCCCATTTAATTTTTATATGTTCCTAGAGAAAACTAAGTTGAAAAATGTTAGTAGCAATGATGCGGATTGGATCTGTGATCTGAGGATTATCCTCATTGCTGCACAGAAGAATTATGTCCTTGATGCACCACTAGGTGACAGACCTATTACAGGAGCAGATGCAGACGTTCTGAACGTTTGGCTAGCTCAATATGATGACTACTTGATAGTTTAGTGCACCATGCTTAATGGCTTAGAATCGGGACTTCAAAGACGTTTTGAACGTCATGGAACATATGAGATGTTCCAGGAGTTGAAGTTAATATTTCAAGCAAATACCCGAGTTGAGAGATATGAAGTCTCCAACAAAAGTTCTATAGCTAAAAGATGGAGGAGAATAGCTCAAGCAGTGAGCATGTGCTCAGATTGTCTGGGTACTACAATCGCTTGAATCAAGTGGGAGTTAATCTTCCAGATAAAATAGTGATTGATAGAATTCTCTAGTCACCATCACCAAGTTAGTAGAACTTCGTGATGAACTATAGTATGCAAGGGATGACGAAAACGATTCCCGAGCTTTTCATGATGATGAAATCGATGAAGGTAGAAATCAAGAAAAGCATCAAGTGTTGATGGTTGACAAGACCACTAGTTTCAAGAAAAGGGCAAATGGAAGAAGGGGAACTTCAAGAAGAACGGCAAGCAAGTTGCTACTCAATTGAAGAAGCCCAAGTCTGTACCTAAACCTGAGACTAAGTGCTTCTACTGCAAAGGGACTGGTCACTGCAAGTGGAACTGTCCCAAGTATTTAGCGAATAAGAAGGATGGCAAAGTGAACAATGCTATATTTGATATACATGTAATTGATGTGTACTTTACTAGTGTTTATAGCAACCCCTCGGTATTTGATACTGGTTCAGTTGCTAAGAGTAGTAACTCGAAACGGGAGTTGCAGAATGAACAGAGACTAGTTAAGGGTGAGGTGACGATGTGTGATGGAAGTGGTTCCAAGATTGATATGATCATCATCGCACACTCTCTATACTTTCGGGATTAGTGTTAAACCTAAATAAATGTTATTTGGTGTTTGCGTTGAGCATGAATATGATTTGGTCATGTTTATTGCAAAATAGTTATTCATTTAAGTTAGAGAATAATTGTTGTTCTGTTTACATGAATAAAACCTTCTATGGTCATACACCCAATGAAAATGGTTCGTTGGATCTTGATCGTAGTGATACACATATTCATAATATTGAAGCCAAAAGATGCAAAGTTAATAATGATAGTGCAACTTATTTGTGGCACTGCCGTTTAGGTCATATTGGTGTAAATCGCATGAAGAAACTCCATGCTGATGGGATTTTGGAATCACTTGATTATGAATCACTTGATGCTTGCGAACCATGCCTTATGGGCAAGATGACTAAAACTCCGTTCTCTGGAACAATGGAGCAAGCAACTGGCTTATTGGAAATAATACATACTGATGTATGCGTTCCGATGAGTGTTAAGGCTCGCGGCGGGTATCGTTATTTTCTGACCTTCACAGATGATTTGAGCAGATATGGGTATATCTGCTTGATGAAACATAAATCTGAAACATTTGAACAGTTCAAAGAATTTCAGAGTGAAGTGGAAAATCATCATGACAAGAAAATAAGGTTTCTATGATCTGATCGCGGAGACGAATATTTGAGTTACGAGTTTGGTCTTCAATTAAAACAATGTGGAATTGTTTCACAAAATCATGCCACCTAGAACACCACAGCATAATGGTGTGTCCAAACGTCATAACCATACTATAATTGGATATAGTGCAATCTATGATGTTTCTTACCGATTAATCACTATAGTTTTGGGGTTATGCACTAGAGACAGCTGCATTCGCGTTAAAAAAAGGGCACCATCTAAATCTGTTGAGGCGACACCGTATGAACTGTGGTTTGGCAAGAAACCAAAGTTGTCGTTTCTTAAATTTTGAGGTTGCAATGCTTATGTGGAAAAGTTTCAACCTGATAAGCTCAAACCCAAATCGGAGAAGTGTGTCTTCATAGGATACCCAAAAGAAAATGTTGGGTACACCTTCTATCACAGATCCGAAGGCAAGATATTCGTTGCTGAGAATGGATCCTTTCTAGAGAAGGAGTTTCTCTCGAAAGAAGTGAGTGGGAGGAAAGTAGAACTTGATGAGGTAACTGTACCTGCTCCCTTATTGGAAAGTAGTTCATCACAGAAATATGTTTCTGTGACTCCTACACCAATTAGTGAGGAAGCTAATGATGATGATCATGTAACTTCAGATCAAGTTACTATCGAACCTCGTAGGTAAAACAGTGTGAGATCCGCACCAGAGTGGTATGGTAATCATGTTCTGGAGGTCATGTTACTTGACCATGATGAACCTACGAACTATGAGGAAGCGATGGTGAGGCCAGATTCCGCAAAATGGCTTGAGGCCATGAAATCTGAGATGAGATCCATGTATGAGAACAAAGTATGGAGTTTGATTGACTTGCCCATTGATCGGCGAGCCATTGAGATTAAATGGATCTTCAAGAGGAAGATGGACACTGATAGTAGTGTTACTACCTACAAAGCTAGAATTGTCGCAAAAAGGTTTTCGACAAGTTCAAGGTGTTGACTACGATGACAGTTTCTCACTCGTATCTATGCTTAAGTCTGTCCGAATCATGTTAGCAATTACCGCATTTTATGAAATCTGGCAAATGGATAAAAAAACTGCATTCCTTAATGGATTTATTAAACAAGAGTTGTATATGATGCAACCAAAAGGTTTTGTCAATCCTAAAGGTACTAACAAAATATGCAAGCTCCAGCGATCCATCTATGGACTGGTGCAAGCATCTCGGAGTTGGAATATACGCTTTGATAAGTTGATCAAAGCATATAGTTTTATACAGACTTGCGGTGAAGCCTGTATTTACAAGAAAGTGAGTGGGAGCACTACAACATTTTTGATAAGTATATGTGAATAACATATTGTTGATTGGAGACAATGTAGAATTATTTTGCAAAGCATAAAGGAGTGTTTGAAAGGAGTTTTTCAAAGAAGGACCTCGGTGATGCTGCTTACATATTGAGCATCAAGATCTATAGAAATAGATCAAGACGCTTGATAAGTTTTTCAATGAGTACATACCTTGACAAGATTTTGAAGTAGTTCAAAATGGAACAGTCAAAGAAAGAGTTCTTGCCTGTGTTACAAGGTGTGAAACTGAGTAAGACTCAAAGCCCGACCACGGCAGAAGATAGAAAGAGAATGAAAGTCATTCCCTATGCCTTGGCCATAGGTTCTATAAAATATGCCATGCTATGTACCAGATCTATTGTATACCCTACTCTGATTTTGGCAAGGGAGTACAATAGTGATCTAGGAGTAGATCACTGGACAGCGGTCAAAATTATCCTTAGTGGAATAAGGATATGTTTCTCGATTATGGAGGTGACAAAAAGGTTCGTCGTAAAGGGTTACGTCGATGCAAATTTTGACACTGATCCAGATGACTCTAAATCTCAATCTGGATACATATTGAAAGTGGGAGTAATTAGCTAGAGTAGCTCCATGCAGAGCATTGTTGACATAGAAATTTGCAAAATACTTACGGATCTGAATGTGGCAGACCCGTTGACTAAACTTCTCTCACAAGCAAAACATGATCACACCTTAGTACTCTTTGGGTGTTAATCACATAGTGATGTGAACTAGATTATTGACTCTAATAAACCCTTTGGGTGTTGGTCACATGACGATGTGAACTATGGGTGTTAATCACATGGTGATGTGAACTATTGATGTTAAATCACATGGCGATGTGATCTAGATTATTGACTCTAGTGCAAGTGGGAGACTGAAGGAAATATGCCCTAGAGGCAATAATAAAGTTATTATTTATTTCCTTATTTCATGATAAATGTTTATTATTCATTCTAGAATTGTATTAACCGGAAACATAATACATATGTGAATACATAGACAAACAGAGTGTCACTAGTATGCCTCTACTTGACTAGCTCGTTGATCAAAGATGGTTATGTTTCCTAACCATAGACATGAGTTGTTATTTGATTAACGAGATCACATCATTAGGAGAATGATGTGATTGACTTGACCCATTCCGTTAGCTTATCACTTGATCGTTTAGCTTGTTGCTATTGCTTTCTTCATGACTTATACATGTTCCTATGACTATGAGATTATGCAACTCCCGTTTACCGGAGGAACACTTTGTGTGCCACCAAACGCTAGGAACCCTGGCGTCTAGGGGGTAGACGCCGGGAACCCTGGCGTCTAGCCCTGGAGTCCGAGAAGGACTCTTGCCTTTCGGGTGAAACCGACTTTGAGGAGGCTTTTACTCCAAGTTTCGACCCTAGGGCTCAACATATAAATAGAGGGGTAGGGCTAGCACCAAAGAGACATCAAGAAACACCAAGCCATGTGCCGGCAACCCCGTCCCCTCTAGTTTATCCTCTGTCTTAGTTTTCGTAGTGCTTAGGCGAAGCCCTTCGGAGATTGTTCTTCACCAACACCGTCACCACGCCGTCGTGCTGCCGGAACTCATCTACTACTTCGCCCCTCTTGCTGGATCGAGAAGGTGAGGATGTCACTGAGCCGAACGTGTGCAGAACTCGGAGGTGTCGTGCTTTCGGTACTTGGATCGGTCGGACGTGAAGACATACGACTACATCAACCACGTTGATATAACGCTTCCGCGAACGGTCTACGAGGGTACGTAGACAACACTCTCCCCTCTCATTGCTATGCATCACCATGATCTTGTGTGTGCGTAGGAAATTTTTTGAAATTACTACGTTCCCCAACACTAGCACCTCATCGGTGAAACATAGGGGGTGTGCGGCACCCCTGTATCTGGGTGTACCGCGTTGTTCGGATGTTATATCGTATGTTGGGGCGTGCTTTGTTGGGGAACGTAGTAATTTCAAAAGAATTCCTACGCACACGCAAGATCATGGTGATGCACAGCAACGAGAGGGGAGAGTGTTGTCTAGGTACCCTCGTAGACGGGAAGCGTAAGCGTTATAACAACGCGGTTGATGTAGTCGTACGTATTCATGGCCCGACCGATCAAGCACCGAAACTACGATACCTTCGAGTTTTTGCACATGTTCAGCTCGATGACGATCCCCGGACTCCGATCCAGTAAAGTGTCGGGGATGAGTTCCGTCAACACGACGGCGTGGTGACGATCTTGATGTTCTACCGTCGCAGGGCTTCGCCTAAGCACCGCTACAATATTATCGAGGATTATGGTGGAGGGGGGCACCGCACACGGCTAAGAGATCAATGATCAATTGTTGTGTCTCTGGGGTGCCCCCATGCCCCCGTATATAAAGGAGTGGAGGAGGGGGCCGGCCAAGGAGGGTGGCGCGTCCAAGGCGGGGAGTCCAACTCCCACCGGGAGTAGGACTCCCCCTTTTTCCTATTAGGAGTAGGAGAGGGAAGGAAGAGGAAGGAAAGGGGGGGCGGCCCCCCTCCCAATTCGGATTGGGCTTGGGGGGCGCGCCCCCTCCCTTGCTCCTTTCCCCTCCTTTCCACTAAGGCCCAATAAGGCCCATATACCTCCCGGGGGGTTCCGATAACCTCCCGGTGATCCGGTATTGTCCCAATCTCACCCGGAACCTTTCCGGTGTCCAAATATAGTCGTCCAATATATCGATCTTTATGTCTCAACCATTTCGAGACTCCTCGTCAAGTCCGTGATCACATCCGGGACTCCGAACAACCTTCGGTACATCAAAATATATAAACTCATAATGAAACTGTCATCGTAACGTTAAGCGTGCGGACCCTACGTGTTCGAGAACAATGTAGACATGACCGAGACACGTCTCCGGTCAATAACCAATAGTGGAACCTGGATGCTCATATTGGCTCCTACATATTCTACGAAGATCTTTATCGGTCAGACCGCATAACAACATACGTTGTTCCCTTTGTCATCGGTATGTTACTTGCCCGAGATTCGATCGTCGGTATCTCAATACCTAGTTCAATCTCGTTACCGGCAAGTCTCTTTACTCGTCCCGTAATACATCATCTTGCAACTAACTTATTAGTTGCATTGCTTGCAAGGCTTCAGTGATGTGCATTACCGAGAGGGCCCAGAGATACCTCTCCGACAATCGGAGCGACAAATCCTAATCTCGAAATACGCCAACCCAACATGTACCTTTGGAGACACCTGTAGAGCACCTTTATAATCACCCAGTTACGTTGTGACGTTTGGTAGCACACAAAGTGTTCCTCCGGTAAATGGGAGTTGCATAATCTCATAGTCATATGAACATGTATAAGTCATGAAGAAAGCAATAGCAACATACTAAACGATCGAGTGCTAAGCTAATGGAATGGGTCATGTCAATCACATCATTCTCCTAATGATGTGATCCCGTTAATCAAATGACAACTCATGTCTATGGTTAGGAAACATAACCATCTTCGATTAACGAGCTAGTCAAGTAGAGGCATACTAGTGACACTTTGTTTGTCTATGTATTCACACAAGTATTACGTTTCCGGTTAATACAATTCTAGCATGAATAATAAACATTTATCATGATATAAGGAAATAAATAATAACTTTATTATTGCCTCTAGGGCATATTTCCTTCAGTCTCCCACTTGCACTAGAGTCAATAATCTAGATTACACAGTAATGATTCTAACACCCATGGAGCCTTGGTGCTGATCATGTTTTGCTCGTGGAAGAGGCTTAGTCAATGGGTATGCTACATTCAGATCCGTATGTATCTTGCAAATCTCTATGTCTCCCACCTGGACTAGATCCCGGATGGAATTGAAGCGTCTCTTGATGTGCTTGGTTCTCTTGTGAAATCTGGATTCCTTTGCCAAGGCAATTGCACCAGTATTGTCACAAAAGATTTTCATTGGACCCGATGCACTAGGTATGACACCTAGATCGGATATGAACTCCTTCATTCAGACTCCTTCGTTTGTTGCTTCCGAAGCAGCTATGTACTCCGCTTCACATGTAGATCCCGCCATGACGCTTTGTTTAGAACTGCACCAACTGACAGCTCCACCGTTTAATGTAAATACGTATCCGGTTTGCGATTTAGAATCGTCCAGATCAGTGTCAAAGCTTGCATCAACGTAACCATTTACAATGAGATCTTTGTCACCTCCATATATGAGAAACATATCCTTAGTCCTTTTCAGGTATTTCAGGATGTTCTTGACCGCTGTCCAGTGATCCACTCCTGGATTACTTTGGTACCTCCCTGCTAGACTTATAGCAAGGCACACATCAGGTCTGGTACACAGCATTGCATGCATGGTAGAGCCTATGGCTGAAGCATAGGGAACATCTTTCATTTTCTCTCTATCTTCTGCAGTGGTCGGGCATTGAGTCTTACTCAACTTCACACCTTGTAACACAAGCAAGAATCCTTTCTTTGCTTGATCCATTTTGAACTTCTTTAAAACTTTGTCAAGGTATGTGCTTTGTGAAAGTCCAATTAAGCGTCTTGATCTATCTCTATAGATCTTAATGCCCAATATGTAAGCAGCTTCACCGAGGTCTTTCATTGAAAAACTCTTATTCAAGTATCCCTTTATGCTATCCAGAAATTCTATATCATTTCCAATTAGCAATATGTCATCCACATATAATATCAGAAATGCTACAGAGCTCCCACTCACTTTCTTGTAAATACAGGCTTCTCCAAAAGTCTGTACAAAACCAAATGCTTTGATCACACTATCAAAGCGTTTATTCCAACTCCGAGATACTTGCACCAATCCATAAATGGATCACTGGAGCTTGCACACTTTGTTAGCTCCTTTTGGATCGACAAAACCTTCCGGCTGCATCATATAGAACTCTTCTTCCAGAAATCCATTCAGGAATGCAGTTTTGACATCCATCTGCCAAATTTCATAATCATAAAATGCGGCAATTGCTAACATGATTCGGACAGACTTAAGCATCGCTACGGGTGAGAAGGTCTCATCGTAGTCAATTCCTTGAACTTGTCAAAAACCTTTTGCGACAAGTCGAGCTTTGTAGACAGTAACATTACCGTCAGCATCAGTCTTTTTCTTGAAGATCCATTTATTTTCAATTGCTTGCCGATCATTGGGCAAGTCAACCAATGTCCACACTTTGTTCTCATACATGGATCCCATCTCAGATTTCATGGCTTCAAGCCATTTTGCGGAATCTAGGCTCACCATTGCTTCTTCATAGTTCGTAGGTTCATCATGATCTAGTAGCATGACTTCTAGAACAGGATTACCGTACCACTCTGGTGCGGATCTTACTCTGGTTGATCTACGAGGTTCAGTAGTAACTTGTTCTGAAGTTTCATGATCATCATCATTAGCTTCCTCACTAATTGGTGTAGGTGTCACAGAAACCGGTTTCTGTGATGTACTACTTTCCAATAAGGGAGCAGGTACAGTTACCTCATCAAGTTCTACTTTCCTCCAACTCACTTCTTTCGAGAGAAACTCCTTCTCTAGAAAGGATCCATTCTTAGCAACAAATGTCTTGCCTTCGGATCTGTGATAGAAGGTGTACCCAACAGTCTCCTTTGGGTATCCTATGAAGACACATTTCTCCGATTCGGGTTCGAGCTTATCAGGTTGAAGCTTTTTCACATAAGCATCGCAGCCCCAAACTTTCAGAAACGACAACTTTGGTTTCTTGTCAAACCATAATTCATAAGGCGTCGTCTCAACGGATTTTGAGGGTGCCCTATTTAACGTGAATGCGGCCGTCTCTAAAGCATAACCCCAAAACGATAGCGGTAAATCTGTAAGAGACATCATAGATCGCACCACATCAAGTAAAGTACGATTACGACGTTCGGACACACCATTACGATGTGGTGTTCCGGGTGGCGTGAGTTGCGAAACTATTCCGCATTGTTTCAAATGTAAACCAAACTCGTAACTCAAATATTCTCCTCCACGATCAGATCGTAGAAACTTTATTTTCTTTTTACGATGATTTTCAACTTCACTCTGAAATTCTTTGAACTTTTCAAATGTTTCAGACTTATGTTTCATTAAGTAGATATACCCATATCTGCTTAAATCGTCTGTGAAGGTGAGAAAATAACGATATCCGCCACGAGCTTCAACATTCATTGGACCACATACATCTGTATGTATGATTTCCAACAAATCTGTTGCTCTCTCCATAGTACCGGAGAACGGCGTTTTAGTCATCTTTCCCATGAGGCACAGTTCGCAAGTACCAAGTGATTCATAATCAAGTGGTTCCAAAAGTCCATCAGTATGGAGTTTCTTCATGCGCTTTACACCGATATGACCTAAACGGCAGTGCCACAAATAAGTTGCACTATCATTATCAACTCTGCATCTTTTAGCTTCAACATTATGAATATGTGTATCACTACTATCGAGATTCATCAAAAATACATCAAAAATAGACCACTCTTCAAGGGTGCATGACCATAAAAGATATTACTCATATAAATAGAACAACCATTATTCTGATTTAAATGAATAACCGTCTCGCATCAAACAAGATCCAGATATAATGTTCATGCTCAACGCTGGCACCAAATAACAATTATTTAGGTCTAATACTAATCCGAAGGTAGATGTAGAGGTAGCGTGCCGACCGCGATCACATCGACTTTGGAACCATTTCCCACGCGCATCGTCACCTCGTCCTTAGCCAGTCTTCGCTTAATCAGTAGTCCGTTTCGAGTTGCAAATATTAGCAACAGAACCAGTATCAAATACCCAGGTGCTACTGCGAGGCTCTTAGTAAGGTACACATCAATAACATGTATATCACATATACCTTTGTTCACCTTTGCCATCCTTCTTATCCGCCAAATACTTGGGGCAGTTCGCTTCCAGTGACCAGTCTGCTTGCAGTAGAAGCACTCAGTTTCAGGCTTAGGTCCAGACTTGGGTTTCTTCTTGAGCAGCAACTTGCTTGTGTTCTTCTTGAAGTTCCCTTCTTCTTCCCTTTACCCTTTTCTTGAAACTAGTGGTCTTGTTGACCATCAACACTTGATGCTCCTTCTTGATTTCTACCTCCGCAGCTTTCAGCATGCGAAGAGCTCGGGAATAGTCTTATTCCCTTGCATATTATAGTTCATATTATAGTTCATCACGAAGCTCTTGTAGCTAGGTGGAAGTGATTGGAGAATTTTGTCAATGACGCAATCATCTGGAAGATTAACTCCCAGTTGAATCAAGTGATTATTATACCCAGACATTTTGAGTATATGCTCACTGACAGAACTGTTCTCCTCCATCTTGCAGCTATAGAACTTATTGGAGACTTCATATCTCTCAATTCGGGCATTTGCTTGAAATATTAGCTTCAACTCCTGGAACATCTCATATGCTCCATGACGTTCAAAACGTCGTTGAAGACCCGGTTCTAAGCCGTAAAGCATGGCACATTAAACTATCGAGTAGTCATCAGCTTTGCTCTGCCAGACGTTCTTAACGTCGTTAGTTGCATCAGCAGCAGGCCTGGCACCCAGCGGTGCTTCCAGGACATAATTCTTCTGTGCAGCAATGAGGATAATCCTCAAGTTATGGAACCAGTCTGTATAATTGCTACCATCATCTTTCAACTTTGCTTTCTCAAGGAACGCATTAAAATTCAATGGAACAACAGCACGGGCCATCTATCTACAATCAAACATAAACAAACAAGATACTATCAGGTACTAAGTTCATGATAAATTTAAGTTCAATTAATCATATTACTTAAGAACTCCCACTTAGAAAGACATTCCTCTAATCTTCTAAGTGATCAAGTGATCCAAATCAACTAAACCATAACCGATCATCACGTGAAATGGAGTAGTTTTCAATGGTGAACATCACTATGTTGATCATACCTACTATATGATTCACGCTCGACCTTTCGGTCTCAGTGTTCCAAGGCCATATCTGCATATTCTAGGCTCGTCAAGTTTAACCTGAGTATTCTGCGTGTGCAAAACTAGCTTGCACCCGTTGTAGATGGACGTAGAGCTTATCACACTCGATCATCACGTGGTGTCTGGGCACGACGAACTTTGGCAATGGTGCATACTCAGAGAGAACACTTTTATCTTGAAATTTAGTGAGAGATCATCTTATAATGCTACCGTCAATCAAAGCAAGATAAGATGCATAAAAGATAAACATCACATGCAATCAATATAAGTGTTATGATATGGCCATCATCATCTTGTGCTTGTGATCTCCATCTCCGAAGCATCGTCATGATCACCATCGTCACTGGCGCGACACCTTGATCTCCATCGTAGCATCATTGTCGTCTCGCCAATCTTATGCTTCTACGACTATCGCTACCGCTTAGTGATAAAGTAAAGCATTACAGGGTGATTGCATTGCATACAATAAAGCGACAACCATATGGCTCCTGCCAGTTGCCGATAACTTGGTTACAAAACATGATCATCTCATACAATAAAATTTAGCATCATGCCTTGACCATATCGCATCACAACATGCCCTGCAAAAACAAGTTAGACGTCCTCTACTTTGTTTGTTGCAAGTTTTATGTGGCTTCTACGGGCTTAGCAAGAACCAATCTTACCTACGCATCAAAAACCACAACGATAGTTTGTCAAGTTGGTGTTGTTTTAACCTTCGCAAGGACCGGGCGTAGCCACACTCGGTTCAACTAAAATTGGAGAAACTGACACCCGCCAGCCACCTGTGTGCAAAGCACGTCGGTAGAACCAGTCTCGCGTAAGCGTACGCGTAATGTCGGTCCGGGCCGCTTCATCCAACAATACCGCCGAACCAAAGTATGACATGCTGGTAAGCAGTATGACTTATATCGCCCACAACTCACTTGTGTTCTACTCGTGCATATAACATCAACACATAAAACCTAGGCTCGGATGCCACTGTTGGGGAACATAGTAATTTCAAAAAAATTCCTATGCACACGCAAGATCATGGTGATGCACAGCAACGAGAGGGGAGAGTGTTGTCTACGTACCCTCGTAGACCGGAAGCGGAAGCGTTATAACAACGCGGTTGATGTAGTCGTATGTCTTCACGGCCCGACCGATCAAGCACCGAAACTACGGTACCTCCGAGTTTTTGCACACGTTCAGCTCGATGACGATCCCCGGACTCCGATCCAGCAAAGTGTCGGGGATGAGTTTCGTCAGCACAACGGCGTGGTGACGATCTTGATGTTCTACCGTCGCAGGGCTTCGCCTAAGCACCGCTACAATATTATCGAGGATTATGGTGGAGGGGGGCACCGCACACGGCTAAGAGATCAATGATCAATTGTTGTGTCTCTGGGGTGCCCCCATGCCCCCGTATATAAAGGAGTGGAGGAGGGGGCCGGCCAAGGAGGGTGGCGCGCCCAAGGCGGGGAGTCCAACTCCCACCGGGAGTAGGACTCCCCATTTTTCCTATTAGGAGTAGGAGAGGGAAGGAAGAGGAAGGAAAGAGGGGGCCGGCCCCCCTCCCGATTCGGATTGGGCTTGGGGGGCGCGCCCCCTCCCTTGCTCCTTTCCCCTCCTTTCCACTAAGGCCCAATAAGGCCCATATACCTCCCGGGGGGTTCCGATAACCTCCCGGTGATCCGATATTGTCCCAATCTCACCCGGAACCTTTCCGGTGTCCAAATATAGTCGTCCAATATATCGATCTTTATGTCTCGACCATTTCGAGACTCCTCGTCAAGTCCGTGATCACATCTAGGACTCCGAACAACCTTCGGTACATCAAAATATATAAACTCATAATGAAACTGTCATCGTAACGTTAAGCGTGCGGACCCTACGTGTTCGAGAACAATGTAGACATGACCGAGACACGTCTCCGGTCAATAACCAATAGCGGAACCTGGATGCTCATATTGGCTCCTACATATTCTACGAAGATCTTTATCGGTCAGACCGCATAACAACATACGTTGTTCCCTTTGTCATCGGTATGTTACTTGCCCGAGATTCGATCGTCGGTATCTCAATACCTAGTTCAATCTCATTACCGGCAAGTCCCTTTACTCGTTCCATAATACATCATCCTGCAACTAACTTATTAGTTGCATTGCTTGCAAGGCTTCAGTTATGTGCATTACTGAGAGGGCCCAGAGATACCTCTCCGACAATCGGAGCGACAAATCCTAATCTCGAAATACGCCAACCCAACATGTACCTTTGGAGACACCTGTAGAGCACCTTTATAATCACCCAGTTACGTTGTGACGTTTGGTAGCACACAAAGTGTTCCTCCGGTAAACGGGAGTTGCATAATCTCATAGTCATAGGAACATGTATAAGTCATGAAGAAAGCAATAGCAACATACTAAACGATCGGGTGCTAAGCTAATGGAATGGGTCATGTCAATCACATCATTCTCCTAATGATGTGATCCCGTTAATCAAATGACAACTCATGTCTATGGTTAGGAAACATAACCATCTTCGATTAACGAGCTATCAAGTAGAGGCATACTAGTGACACTTTGTTTGTCTATGTATTCACACAAGTATTACGTTTCCGGCTAATACAATTCTAGCATGAATAATAAACATTTATCATGATATAAGGAAATAAATAATAACTTTATTATTGCCTATAGGGCATATTTCCTTCATGCTTGCGTGGTCCGTAGATGGATCTGGTTGCGCTGTCCTTTTGGTGCAAGCCCCCGCATGAATCGCGTATTGTCTTGTGAGTGGCATTATTTGCCGCTCTATATTGGCCGTGAGGTCGTCTATCCGGCCAGGTGGCTGTTTTGATTTTTGATTGTGAGGGGTCTGAGGCCTCCTCATCGAATTCAGGTAGCAACTTCCGCTTTGGGTAGCTCTTGGTGGGGCGATTGTCGCCGTACCTCGCTGCTGTGTTGAGTATTTTACTCCATCTGATTTGGAGTGTGTCCTGCGCAGCCTTGAGCCTTTGCTTCTGTTTTTTTAGGCTCCTCGCGGTGGCCACAAGCCTTTGACGGGCATTCTGCTGCTCCGGGTGCATGTCCGGCGTTGTGTCGTCCGGACTATTATCTTTGACAGAATTGGTTTGTTTGGTTTGATTCTCCGCATTGCCATGGTCCGGCAGTGATTCGCCCTGGTCCAACGCTGGGTCTATGTGATCGTTATTTCTGGCGAGGCGAGATTTGGGGCGGCGCTTGCGCCGCCGTTTTGACTGCTTCTCGAGGGAACAAGCCTTCGGTGTGTCCTTCCGTTCCTCGTCGTCGTCTTCTTTTGGTGTGTCCACCATGTATACGTCATATGATGAAGTGGACGTCCAGCGCCCTGTGGGCGGTGGTTCATCTTCGCCTCCAGCATCGTTGTCCATACCGTCGATGTCTGCGGAGTCGAACTCGAGCATGTCGGTTAAATCATCGACAGTGGCTACAAAGTGGGTAGTGGGTGGGCGTCGAATTTCTTCGTCGTCCGTATCCCAATCCTGTTGGCCATAATCTGGCCAGGGCTCTCTTGACAAAGAGAGAGACCTTAGTGAATTCAAAACGTCACCGAAGGGCGAGTGGTGAAAGATATCCGCGGCGGTGAATTCCATAATCGGCGCCCACTCGGATTCGATTGGCAGGGGCGCGGATGGTTCGAGGTCCGGAAGAGAGTCCGGCACCTTGGAGTCACGGGCTGTGCGGAGATTTATGCTGGTATTCGGCTCGATCGCCGTTGAGACTGCAACCCTTGAGGCGGCGTCTAACCACCCGTCCTCGATTGGCGTAGTCGGCTCCGAGCTAAGGGTCGGAGCTGACGCGGGTGCGGCCTTTGGGGTATCGTCCATTGGCAGAGCTAGGTCATACCCATCGTGACAGTGCGGCGCGCCCGGCTGTGGCTCGAGTCCGTCGAAGATCAAGCCCCCACGGATGTTGGCCGTGTAATTCAAACTTCCAAATCTGACCTAATGGCCAGGGGCGTAGCTTTCAATCTGCTCTAGATGGCCAAGCGAATTAGCCCGCGGTGCAAAGCCGCCGAATAGGGAGATCTCTTCGGGGAGAAAAGTCTCACCCTGGACCGCATCGCTATCGATGATAGTAGGAGCCATCAAGCCTAACGGTGACGACACAGAGGAACTCTCAATGAAAGCACCAATGTCGGTGTCAAAACCGGTGGATCTCGGGTAGGGGGTCCCGAACTGTGCGTCTAGGCCGGATGGTAACAGGAGGCAGGGGACACGAAATTTTACCCAGGTTCGGGCCCTCTTGATGGAGGTAAAACCCTACATCCTGTTTGATTGATATTGATGATATGGGTGTTACAAGAGTAGATCTACCACGAGATCAGAGAGGCTAAACCCTAGAAGCTAGCCTACGGTATGATTGTATGTTGTGATTGTTGTCCTACGGACTAAAACCCTCCGGTTTATATAGACACCGGAGAGGGTTAGGGTTACACAAGGTCGGTTACAAAGGAGGAGATATCCATATACGTATTGTCTAGCTTGCCTTCCATGCCAAGTAGAGTCCCATCCGGACACGAGACGAAGTCTTCAATCTTGTATCTTCATAGTCTAACAGTCCGGCCAATGGAGATAGTCCGGCTGTCCGGAGACCCCCTAATCCAGGACTCCTTCACTAAGAGTTCAAAGGACAACATGAAATCCACAAAGCACATAAGAAGAAGATTGAAATCTGTCAGAAAATCAAGAAACTCCGGAGTAATAGCGTTGGATTATATCCAGACAGCTAAGAATCTGGCAGACCCTTTTACAAAAGGGCTATCACGGATTGTGATAGAAAATGCATCGAGGGAGATGGGTATGAGACCCACGTAAGTTGCTATGGGGGTAACCCAACCTATGTGATCGGAGATCCCGTGAATTAGGACCTGGGAAAACAATCCAGCGGTCAATTGAGGAGAGTATCCTTAATTAACCCACTCCGTTGGAGATGCACAATACTCTCAATTCTGTAAGGCAGGCTGACTTTTTGTCTTAATGTGTTCCAAAACTTGTGTAAGCAAGATGCTAACCTACATAGCATTCTTTGGAGGAACACACCTATGTGAGCCCGACTGCTGGTCATAGTCTATGAGATTGGGGAATCTCTAGTAAGCTCATGAGAAGGTATGGAGTATGACTAATAAGCTCCACCTGTGGGGTTTAGCCTTCGGCAGCCATGTATCAGCTGACAATAGGCGAAACTTCTGCACGCCAAACTGACAATTCAAGGCATAGTCCATTGTTTAGTTGTGAAGAAGTCTAATCCTGTTGCTCTAGGTGTAAGTTCAACTTTACAGTCTCCACTGAAAATTCTGTTATATCAAACATTGTTTGGAACAGTTGACAAACTTATGTGCCTCGAGATCTGGTGGGGGATTGTTGGATTATGGATGGGCTTAGGCCCATATAAGACACTAATCCCTGGTTAATCTTGAGGCCCATATATGAGATGGCAGGTGGTGCGAAGTTTAGTCCCACCTTGCTAGTTGAGGAGAGTTGAGACCCCTTTATAAGGGCTGCTCTACCACTTGCCATTGCGAGCTTGGGAAGAGGAGTGGTACACGCGCGCTCCTCCTCCTCCGCCGCCCGCCTCGTCACGACGCGCGCGCGCCGCGGGTTGCGGGAATGAGCCGAGCCGAAGCTTATTTTTGCCGCTCAGGAACGAATTAATTAATCAGGGATTAATTAACGAGTCGCTAACAAGTGGGCCACTGTCCAAGACGTTGGACTGTGGGCTGACTCCCTTGCCGGGACCCGCGTTGCCAGGATTCGTCGACTCCCTTGCCGGGAGTGCGACCCTTGCCGGGCACAACTCCCTTGCCAGGAGTGGGCCGACTCGGTCATGGGCTTTGGCCAGGCCCACGACTTTCCCCTTGCGGACTATATAAGAAGGCTCTGGCCAGTGAAGTAACCTAGTTCGGTTCACTCACTCCCTCTCGTGTGACCTAGCCGTCATCTACTGTTCCTTACTCTGTGCTGCCTCCGGCGATCCCATCCCGACGACCGCGTGCATGGTTGGTCGGGAGAGCAGGTGCCTCCGGAACCCTGTCGTTCGAGATCTTGCCCGGGAGAACGGCAATAAGGTTTTTGGGGAGCGTCTCGACGCGACTGCTCCCGATCCGTCCCCAACTTCGTCCGCCTCTGCTTCCACTACTTCCCCTGCATCGACATCATGGCCGACGCCGCCGCCTCCAAGAAGAAGGCCACGGACGACGCCGAGGCTGCTGCTGCCACCGCCGCGTTGGCCTGGCCAACCGGAAGGTATGATATGTTCATCCCTCGTTTACTCGTTCTTAATGTAGCCGTATATGTACTGCTCATAGAAGGTTCGATTCTATGTTCTATACATGCTAGTATGCTTAGGTATTGCTATGTGATGCATACCTTTTATGCCATGCTTACTGTTTACTCGTGGATAAATCTAATCGGAAAAGTGCTAATATTTTCAATAATTATGATACGGTATCATGATATGATACTCAACTCTTTTTTTCTTCATTTAATTCTATAACACCTCATTAAAATTGCGTAGTTGATATGTATGATACTACCATTCGACCAAACTGATGAGGTGATCGGTCATTCCGTCGTCAGGTTTCAGTAAAGAAGGCGATGATGATAAACGCCAATCTGCCCGTCACCACGTACGCCGGCATGAGTAATTAATCGTGGCGTCGACGGATGTTTTATTGGTATATATACAGGGGGAAAAAATAAGAAGATAAACGTCAGTGCGTCTCAGTACGCATGCGCACAAGTCCACCAGTCCCGTCATCACATGTCCGCATCAGAATTCAAACTGGTAGGCAGGTAGGTATGTATAGCACCAGCGAAACGGACCTGTCGAACGGTCGTCACTCACTCTCGTACCGTCTATCCTCCTATTCAAAAAAGAAAAGAGAAACCTCTCGTACCGTCGCTCGTGACCGGTAGCGTCTCCTTCTCCTAATTATTATTTTTTATCCACTTCACACTTTTGACTAAGCGAATGCACCACCGGGGTATACGTGTATCTTCTGAATGAGGTCTGAGTAGGATTCCTCTTGTATTTGTCGACACAGTTGCTATCGCTCGGGATGCTGTACGCGTTGGCACGGAGGGGACGTACGTACGGAAGCAGCCGCCATGTTTGAACAATCGTCTCGCCTCTCGTCCGTTGGCTCAGCGCGTGCGTGTCGGACACTCAGCCTATCCCCAATGGAACTAGCGCCGCTCCGTGGGCTTGGTCCAGCGCGAACCACGTACGGAAGCAGCCGCGATATCGACCAGACCGTGGGTGCAGCGCACGGACGCGGTGCACGCGGGCTAATCTGGCTGGTTGCGCAGTTTCGGAGCTATACTCCAGCCAGAATTTCTCCGGCAGTGGGCGGGCACGAGGGCCATTCCTCTCGTCAAAAGGCACTTCATTCTAATTTGTACGTACTAGTCTATATGTTCTCTCCAGCTTTTTGTTAGTCCAGTGGCTACGGATTTTTCGTGAGTAAAATAAGCTCACCCAGAGAAGAACCGTTGAGTTCTTTCCTTGCTACCTTTGGAATTCCATGCTTGACCATCACTACTACGTACTCGCAAGGGCGCCATAGGCTGTGCTACGATGAAGTGCACATTCTGTGATTCCGTCCCCATAACAAGTGCAAATACCGAATCAGTATTATAATTTTATTTACGAGGAGCATGGAAGGCATGGAGTGTACTATAGTGTAGTTTCTAATTAGGGAGGACTTTCTTAGTTCCCGAATTTTGTTTCTTAACCATCACAAACCATGGAAGAATTTCTTTCAAGGAAGGCACAGACATGTTCATTGAAAAAACATTACATTTTTCTTACTATTTTCAAAATGTTAACATTCATAGGCGATCATATGAGCCCAAGCAGGGGCGGGCCCAGAATTTCAAAAGTGTGTATACAAAATTGTGAAGACATTTAAAAAAAGACGACCGCTAAGCAGCGGCGTGCTGGCCGAATTGGATACATGCACATTTAGCTGTCAGATCCAGAGTAGAAAAAAAAGAAAAATACCCTCCTCGCTCATGTACGACTCCATGACATCTCACCGCCTCCAGTTAGCAGCTCGTCGGCGGGCTCGCCGGAGTCACTTATCGGTTGTAGCACCAGTGCTCGCCCCGGCGCCTCCCGCTAGTAGCTCGCCAAAGCCGCTCGTCGACGCGCTCGCCGGGGCGGCTTGCCGGTTGTAGCACCGGTGCTCATTGGTCCACCCTGAGGCCTCTCGCTAGCAGCTCGCCGAAGCCGCTCATTGGTTCCGCTTGCCGGTTGTAGCATCGGTGCTCACTGGTCCGCCCCAACGCAGCAATTTGTCGTGTCGGTTCCAGCAAAAATGAAATACAGTGGTAGTAAAAAAACATGGTGGTAGCAAATTTGGAGTGGTTCCGAGCAAAAGAAGATGGATCCAGCAAAAAAAATTCAAAAGTTAGGATGGTAGCAAAAATCAACAACGGTGGTAGCATAAATCAAAACGGAGGTAACAATAAAATTGAAGTGGTTCCAGAAGGATCCAACAACAACAAAATCAAAAGCAGGGTTGTAGCAAAAATCGAAGATGGTGGTAGCAAACTTTGAAGGCCATGGTAACAAAAAACTGATACACTGATTTCATCAAACAAAAAACATGGCAGCCCGCCATCTCCATCACCAGCAATGCTGGTTGCAACCTTTCGTCGACGTGGTTCCAGTAAAAAAGGCAACCGGTTGCATCACCAGAGTCTGCCATCTTCATCGCGAGCAACGCTGCTTGCAACCTTTTGCCGCCATGGTTCCAGCTTTTGGCCTGCCGTTGCAGCATCAAAGCCTGCCATCTCCATCGGCAACGCTACTTGCAGCTTTTCGCCGGCATGGTTCCAGCTTTTCGCCGGCATGATTCTAGCAAAAAAAGCCGGCCGGTTGCAGCACCGGAGTGTGTCATCTCCATCACCGGCGGCTTCTGGTTTTGCAGCGCCGATGGACTATAGTCCGGTCACCGCGCATGGATGTTCCAGCTGTGCCCATGGCTGCAGGCGCTCTCCATTTGCACACAGCC
This sequence comes from Triticum urartu, assembly GCF_003073215.2. Lineage (NCBI taxonomy): Eukaryota > Viridiplantae > Streptophyta > Magnoliopsida > Poales > Poaceae > Triticum > Triticum urartu. The sequence goes on from NC_053026.1 coordinate 63,629,561, forward strand.
CACCACACCGCCTCTCTCGCGTCCATGAATGAGGGAGGAGCTGCGTGAGCACCGCAACAGGATGGCTCGCCAGGAGAGATTGCCATGGCATGGTTAGCCATGGTGGCAAGCAGTGGCTGCGGTGGGATGGGATTAAAATTAGAGGGATTGGGGGAAAGGATTGGGGAGTGAGTGGTTGGGCAGCTCGCCGGGGAAGATTGCCGTGGCATGGCTGGCCATGGTGGCAAGCAGTGGTTGCGGTGGGATGGGATTGAAACTAGAGAGATTGGGGGAAGGGATTGGGGAATAAGTGGCTGGGCTGAACCGAGAGAAAAGATACGAGATGAGGTGAAGCGGTGGGGTGGACCATATGCCTACGTGGAGGGACAAAAAGGGGGTGTGACACGGCGTGACCGGCCGAGCGTTCGGCCGGCGCCCCGGCCCCAAATGTTTCCTAAAAAAACTAAAGTTTTGTTTTTAGTACCAGAACAAATTGGATAATAATAATAAAGATATAGCATAATATAACAGATTCACGGAATTGACCATATATCGTCTATCATCTATAAATACTAATTGTTATCGAAGTGGCAACATCTAAGATATAGATCAATTTAGTTCAACTAAGAACCGGCATGAGGGGAGCGACCCCAATTCTAACAGTTGTAGTGCATTGAGCGACACGAAGACATCTAATTAGCAATTAGACCTTGAATAGATAGAATAGTTGAACCCGTGGGTTGTGGCTTTAAAATTAAAGACTGGTGTGTGCCAAGTGGTGGAGGAGGAGATTGGGGGAGCGGCGGAGGGGTGTGGTTCTTGCCCGGCGTCTGCCCTCATTTAAATAGAGAGCTTGCGGTAGGAGCTCGGCTAGCGTTGCGTTTAATGCTGGCCCCCTCCTGAACGGACGTGTGACCAGAGTAGATTTATCGGCTTCCACACGGGGTTAATGGGGGTGTATGGATGCGGCAAGGAGGCGTGTTCAGCCGGGCGTGCAGCGAGCGGCGCCCTCGGTCGGCGCGCCGTTTGAAAGGCAGAGGTAGCGAGAGGTCGTGTCTTCCCCGAGCCGTCTTCAACGCGGAGCGGCGCGCTCTGCAACGACATGAATGCTGGCAGCTGGCGCCAGATGGGAGGGCACGCGGGAGGGGGGGTATTGGTGGGTCAGGGCGGTCGGAAACGGGCTTGTGAGCGGTCTAGACTCCCCCCAAATCTTCCTCACCTTTATCTCCAGTCTACAGGACAAATCGTGTCCGGGCCGCTCCGCGAACTGATACAAGTTAAAGTTTGATGGTTTCCGCAATCCAGAAAACTGGTCCAGATGATTATGGAAGGTTTGGATCCGTCTTAAAGATGCTGTTATCCATATATATCCACGAGCACTAGCACGAGCACGAGCACGCCGTACACGGACCTTGACTTATCCAATGGCCGGGCGCTACAACGATGAGGAAAGGCAGGCCGAAAGCGGCATTGCTTGCCTGACCCTGCGTCACCTGTCATGAATGCACTGGCCGGATCGATGTGCTGTGGTCACATGAGCGATCAGAGGTTCAAGGTTGCGTGCGTGCCCGATCGCAAGTCAAGCCGGTTCTGCGAATGTTGTCTTGCATGCAATTGGCCCTTCCCGATCGAAGCGAAAATCAGGCCACGGACGAAGCGGAATGCAGCAATGCATTATTGCTGCAACTTGCAGAATGAGAGGCTGATTTTTAGCATTGCCTTCGCAACATAGGCGTGTCTGCATAACATGGCACCTATCTTTCTTTTTTTAAAGGGAAACATGGCACCTATCGATGGGAAAAGAATTCTATGAGATCAGGTCTCACGCGAGACCCATCCTAATAGATGACACGTGGCATTCACAAATCTCAAAGCATCCACCACACTCCACTTAAAATCAGGGGGAAGAGATATTAGATGTTTTGTGATTTATGAATGCCACATGTCATACATCAGGACGGGTCTTACATGCTAATCGTGAGTCCTGGTCTCATATAATTTTTTTCTCATCAGCAACCGACAATCGAAGCCAATAATTAATATAAGCACCCCTAAAGGGTAGCCCGGGTCATGCTTGCAGACAAGGATTTGCAGACACGCTCGTTTCCGGTACCATATACCGTGCACGCACTGCGTCGATCGCTGTCATGGGCGACGAAAAGGAGACCCGGGCCTATATATCTCGTCTTACCATCATCACTCCCAAATCGAGCTCTTAATTATGATTCACATCGATGTTTGCTTTCCAGGTTCCACCACTGCGAACTAGCCAGGAAGCATCGAGTGTTTACCGACAGAAAGTACGTTGCGAACTTACCAATCCATTCCCAGCCCCGAGGATTAAGGAATTGAGCTGCAGGCTCAAAAGATGACACATTGATACTCTAATCTCCAGCAGCTTATTAGTAGTTGTACACTACTAACAGATTGCTTAAGAGCAAAGCAATATACATATGCAGCATCGACGAATCGGGTGGCGCCACATGGAGGTCACCATCGATACAATTGATGAGGTGATCGGTCGCTCTGTCGTCAGGTTTCAGTAAGGAAGATAAATATCAGCCCGTCGACACCTACACCCGCATGAGTAATTAGTTGTGGCATTGCGAACCAATCTATAATTGGATGGTTAGAGGGATACTGGTATCCCAACCCATCAGGGTTTAAGTTCTGGTGCTCGCATTTATTCCTGGATTTATTTCAGCATTCTCATCGACGACAAGACGCCTACGATGACTTCGTAAATTTCAAGATAATACGCCGGCTCAGTCTCTCGGAGGTGCTCATAGGATAGGGTGTACGTGTGTGCATTCATAGGGGTGAGTGTATGAGCGCTTAAGACTATACTAATGTTAACAATAAATTGTGGCATGGACGAGCATATTATTTGTTGAAAAAAAAAGAAAATAAATGTCAGCGCGTTTGAGTACGTATGCACACAAGTCCACCAGTCCCGTCATTTCGTGTCTGCATCATAATTCAAAGTGGTAGGCAGGTATGTATAGCACGAACGAACAGACCTGTCGAACGGTCGTCACTTTCCCTGTACCATCTCTCATGACCGGTAGCGTCTCCGTCTTCTAATTCATCCACTTCACACTTTTGACTAAGCAATCGGTCAACATTGTTTTCCTCCTGGTAGCAAAATCTAGCCGCCACCATCAGGAGAGCCGTTCCTTCCTGTGTTGTCTTCCGGTGGCTCTCCTTCTCCGTCGACTTTTTGATCGTCGGTCACGTCACGAGGGTGCTTGTCGGATCCCACGCATGTGGATTATTTTAGTTTTAACTTTTAGGTCTCAAAAAGTTTAGGGTTTTGGATCGACCAACGTCTTGGTTTTGGTGACGGCAACGATGATGCTGAATAAAGAAGCTTCAGATTCTTCTTCGACAAGGCGAACGTCTCCATGGTCGGTGAAGGATCTGAAAACCGGTCTGTTCAAGCGGGGATGTTGTGGCGGTGGCGGCATCCTTGTGGTGGACATGTGTTATTGGGATTCGCCGTTACGACGGCATATGCTCCATCGTCAGTGCGGAGCTTGGGAGATGGTCAAGGAGCAGATGCAGATTGCGGTTTGTATCGATGACATCTGAAAAACGAAATGTGTGTTGGGCTCGTGGTTCGTGGATGGCAGGTATAGTTTCCTTCTCTGAGATCTTAGTCATGTGGGGATACCGGATCTAGAGTCCTATGGCGTGTCCGTGGTGTTGTCCTGGTCTGATTCGTTCAACGGTAATGATTTCGCCTATGGCGGGCCATCTTGAAGATCCGTAAAGTTGCACATCAACGATGGAGCCGTGTCGAGCTCGGTGAGAAGGTGATCCCTCTTCTTTTTTTGTGTTTGGATGTTGTGGTGGTGCCATAGATAGGTGATGGGTGTTGGTGTCAAGCTTAGAGATGTTCTGTTGTTTTTTCAATTTTATCATGTCGGTTTTTATGTAATGTATACTTTAATTTTATGATACGAGCGAGATACATATTACCATGAAAAAAAGCATATGCACCACCGGGATATACGCATCTGTCTTTTATGAATGAAGTTTGAGGCTGGTCATAGTGAAGAGTAACTTATACTAGTGTCATGCATATGACACTAGTCTAAATTAATATCTTCATAGTGCAAAGTAACATAGTAGTAGTGTCATAGAGAGAGTGGATTTTTGGAACCTGGGTGTATTGAAGGACCTTATTTTAAATACTTTAAAAATCACATTTAAATTTTCAAAAAATTCTGAAAATAAATCTACATGATCATATGGATGTATATTACATATGTGTAAAAGTTTGATGATGAAATTGGTAAACATGTAGCTATACAAAAATGACAAAATGATGATTTCCAAATAGTCAATAATACATGCACTATTCATCTTTTCAAAATCATGATTTTGTCTTTTTTGTGTGACTCACATGGTTTACTTATTTCAGCATCAAAATTTGCACATATGTAATATATATCCATATAAACATGTTGATTTTATTTTAATGATTTTTTGAAACTTCAAAATAGCATTTTGACACTATTCGAAATACAGGGCTCCAATGCACCCGTCCTCCAAAGTGACTTTTTGTGTCATAGAGGACTTCATTAATTAGCTTGTAGACTCATCTTGTTTTAGAAAGCGCTATGTTACAGTAACATATTATGTTACCACTTCTCATTAACTACATGTCACATAAGGCTGGTCACAATGGGCAAGAACATAGTCTAGTAACTTACACACTTCCCTAGACTATGTTGCTACCTCCACAGTGGGTAGGAACATCTATGTAGTGTCATGCATGTATTTATTAGGTTATAGACTCATTGTTTCTTGGAGTGTGTGATGTTCCGGTAACTTAGCTAGTTACCACAAACACCTCTCTCTTCATTAAATATGTGACACATAAGCAAAGTTGTATTGAAGTGTGTGATATTACTCCTAAGTTCCTCTCCATTGTGACCAGCCTAAGCAAAAATTTCTCGAAATGTGTTATGTTACTCCCACTATGACTAGCCTGAGTAGGATCCCTCTTGTATTTGTCGCCCTATCGCTCGGGATGCTGTACGCGTTGGCACGGAGGGGACGTACGTACGGAAGCAGCCGCCATGTTTGAACAATCGTCTCGCCTCTCGTCCGCTGGCTCAGCGCGTGCGTGTCGGACACTCAGCCTATCCCCAACGGAACTAGCGCCGCTCCGTGGGCTTGGTCCAGCGCGAACCACCGCACCCCCTGCGGCGATATCGACCGGACCGTGAGTGCAGCGCACGGACGCGGTGCACGCGGGCTAATCTGGCTGGTCTCACAGTTTCGGAGCTAGGCCACAATTTCTACGGCAGTGGGCGGGTGCGAGGGCCATTCTTTTCGTCAAAAAGGCAGTTTATTCTAATTTGTGGTCTTTATGTTCTCTCCAGCTTTTCGTTAGTCCAGTGGCTACGGTTTTTTGGTGAGTAAAATAAGCTCACCCCGAGAAGTTACGCAAGAAGTCTTGGGATGCTATCCGTTTTTTGAGGGCACAAGACAATCTTCGTTGGATTTGTGCAGGTGATTACAATGAGGCCCTCTTCCAAACTGATCAACTAGGAGGTAATCCGAGACCGTTTGCTCAAATGGAGGACTTTAGGGACTGTTTGGGCTTTTCGGGGTACCCATACATATGGGATAATAAAAGAGATGGTGCTGACAATATCAAGGTCAGATTGGACCGAGCAGCGTGCACGGACAGTTTTCTAAGCATGTTCCCAAAGACTCATGTTGAACATTTTGTGACGGAGGAATCTGACCATCAAGCAATTCTTGTTCAAGCGTTGGAGACAGCTCCACGTGAGAAAGAGAGGGGACCTCGACCGTTCCAGTTCGAGGAGGCATGGACGAGGCATGCACAATACGACGAGATGATAGCCCAAGCATGGTCTGATGTAGCGACGGATGAAAAATCGGTGGTGGCGGTGTGGAATAGATTAAGCAAGATGGCAGGGAGCATGCAACGGTGGGCTAGAGAAGTTTTTGGGTCCATCCGGAGACAAATATCGAAGCTCAAGTCACAGCTCGCAGATGCTCGGAGTAGAGCCGATGCGTCCGGGTCCTCACTGGAGGTCCGAGACATCGAAGAACAGTTGAGAGAGATATATGCGAGAGAGGAGTTGTTGTACAAGCAACGTTCGAGGGTAGACTGGTTGAGGGCCGGCGACCTGAACATGAAGTACTTCCAAAACCGTGCCTCTCATCGCAAGCGCAAGAACACTATTAGGGCTTTGAGGAAAGAGGATGGTACGAGATGCATGGTCAACGAAGAGATGAGAGATATGGCCGCCAAATTCTATGAGTCCCTGTTCACATTAGAGGGATCGGTTGATGCACATGCACTTTTAGAGAACATTGACTCTTTGGTCTCGGATGATATGAACAACAAACTGACAGCCACTATTTCTGATGAGGAGATCGAGAAAGCGCTTTTCCAGATGGGACCGACGAAGGCGCCGGGGCCGGACGGCCACCCGGCCCTATTTTACCAAAGACACTGGTCTCTGGTGAAGGGTGATGTGTGCTCAGCTGTACGGGATTTCCTTAATGGAGCCACGACTCCCGCGGCTTTTAACGATACGATTATCGTCATGATACCGAAAGTGAACTCACCGGAGTTACTTTCGCAGTTTCGTCCCATCAGCTTATGTAACGTCTTGTACAAGATAGCGACGAAGGTTTTGGCGAATAGATTGAAGGGAATACTTCCTATCTTAATCTCTGAAGAGCAAAGTGCTTTTGTCCCGGGGAGGTTGATTACTGACAATGTTCTGGTGGCATACGAGTGTGTTCATGCCATCAGACAAAGGAAGCGGAAGAAGTGCTTATGTGCGATCAAGCCGGATATGATGAAGGCGTATGACAGGGTGGAATGGATGTTTCTTGAACAAGTGATGGCGAAATTTGGCTTTGCTCCGCAATGGGTGTCCATGATTATGCGCTGTGTCACGACAGCTACCTTCTCGGTTAAACTAAATGGCGGGCTCTCAAGAAGTTTGTTCCCCTCTCGTGGTCTAAGACAGGGTGACCCTTTGTCACCTTACCTGTTTCTTTTCTGTGTCGAGGGTTTTTCAACACTTTTGAAGAGAGCTCAGGACGAAAGAAGGATAACGGGGGTGAGGTTTGGGAGCACTGGCCCCCATGTAACTCATCTCTTGTTCGCAGACGATAGCATAGTTTTTCTGGAAGGTACCAAGGAGAACATGGAGACACTTAAACTGATCCTCACCATGTATGAGAAGGCGTCGGGGCAAAAAGTAAACATGCAGAAATCTTCCATCTTTTTCGGAAGAGGATGTCAAGATAGTACCAACGATCAGTTGAAACAAGCGGTGGGTATCCAGTCAGAGGCACTTAATGAGCGGTACTTGGGTCTCCCGACACTGGTTGGAAGATCAAAGGATGGTGATTTTAAGCATGTCACTGAGTGTTCCAAAGGAAAGGTTTGTGGATGGAAGGGACAAGGCTTGTCTAAAGCGGCAAGAGAAGTCCTTGTCAAATCGGTGTTGCAAGCGACTCCGACGTACACCATGAGTTGTTTTCACCTCTCGAAGAAGATGTGCCGGAACCTGACTTCAATTTCTTCTAAATTCTGGTGGGGTGCAATGAATGGTGAGTGAAGAGTCCATTGGATATCATGGCAGAAGATGTGTGAGAGTAAAAGAGATGGTGGCATGGGGTTCCGAAATTTCGAGGCATTCAACCAGGCATTGCTGGCCAAGCAAGCCTGGCGCATTTTGCAATGCCCAACCACGCTTTGTGCAAGGGTTCTCAAGGCTCGCTACTTCAAGGAGGACACGATCCTCTCTGCCTCATGCCCAGCGGTGGGTTCTTTCACTTTTCGAAGCATTCTGCACGGTCGTGACCTTCTCCGTGAGGGTATCATATGGCGAGTGGGCTCGGGGATGAACATTAATATCCACCATGATGCATGGATCCCTCGCAGTGGCAGCACGAGACCACTTGGGCAACTGTATATGCATGGGGTTACCAAGGTTGCTCACTTGATCAACTGGGACGGAATATCCTGGAACGAAGATTTGGTTAAGCAAATGTTTTCAGAGGACGATGCGACTGACATAATGCAGATACCTATTGGTGGACCGGAGGCGGAGGATTTTAGAGCTTGGAACTACACAAGAAACGGGGTCTTTTCAGTCAAATCCGCATATCATCTCAGAATGGCCATGGACAGAGCGAGGGCCGGACAGCCGGAGTCCTCCAGCTCGGTTGCTAAGCACAAGGGCTACATGGCTCTATGGGATACGAGTGCACCCGGGAAAACAACGATACACATGTGGCGTATGATACGGAATGGCCTAGCGGTGGGATCTGAACTTCATCGCCGGAGAATCAAGCCGGGAGTTTTTTGTGTGGTGTGTGCTCGAGAAGAGACAATCTTACATCGGTTCTGGGACTGTCAACACTCGCACCTGTTCTGGCAGCAGGTTAAGGAGCAGGAGGGCAGGTACTTGGAGAGGCCACCACCGTACATTCAATCGCAGCGGGCACTTGCGGTGTGGCTTCTGGACTGGTTCATGAGAGCTTCTGAAGATGACAAGGAACTGCTCCTTCAGGCGGCGTACGGTCTCTGGTTAGCCAGAAATGAGACGAGGGAGGGAAGAAAAATTAACCAGCCACATGAAATATTAGCCACAGTACAAGCTCAGATCAAGGATTGGAGATCATCTCGCGAGACGAGGGCGTCACTACCGGAGCCAAAGACCATCCAAAAATGGGAAACTCCCGAAGATGGATGGGTAGAGATCAACTCCGACGGTGCGGTCTTGAGGCAGGGTGACAAAGGTGGAGGAGGGGCGGTCCTTCGTGACCACAATGCGGCGTTCTTAGCCGGGTCATGCCACTTCTTCCCTAATGTTACTGACCCGGAGATGGCAGAAGTTTTGGCGTGCAAGAACGCTGTCCGCTTAGCGTTGGATCACAATATTCGGAGAGCTCATGTGGAGGTTGATTGCATGTCGCTTGTGCAAAAGCTAAATAACCAGGAGAGGGACCTTTCTGCGGTCGGTCCTTGGGTGCAGGATATCAAGTCGATGCTCAGGTCTATGGAGGAGGCCAAAGTTACATGGATCAGTCGTTCGGGAAATGTCGCCGCTCATAATCTTGCTCGTGTAGGTGTAGGTGGGAACCGTTCGAAGGTGTGGGTGGGTTCACCACCAGATTTTATCTTGCATGTAATTTCGGATGACATTCCTAGTTTTGGATAAATAAAGCGGCACAATTTCCCCTCAAAAAAAAAGAGAAGAACCATTGAGCATGCTTTCCTTGCTACCTTTGGAATTCCATGCCTGACCATCACTACTACTCGCACCCTAGGTTGCTGTGCAGTGACCATCACAGTAGTAGCCACAAAGGTACGATGGAGTGCACATTATGTGATTCCGTCCCCATAACAAGTGCAAATACTGAATTATGACAATTTTATGAATAATTCTACACCTACGTACGCTTACGGGCCTGTTACGTAAACCTTCCACTAAATCCCCCCCCCCCAAATTTTTTTTAAGTGTGGGCCCCGCCCTCCTGATTTCCAACTAACAAATCATGAGATGCCACGATGATTTTGTAACGAGTTTACATAAAAAAATTACGCAAGTGTAGCAAAGCTCCAATTTTATTTACGAGCAGCATGGAAGACATGGAGTGTACTGGTACAGTTTCTATTTAGGGAGGCCTTTCTTACGCTCCGAATTTTGTTTTTAAACCACCACAAAACGTAGAAGAAATTCTTTTACGGAAGGCACAAACATGTTCATTGAAAAAACATTACATTTTTTTACCATTTTAAAAATGTTAACATTCATAGGCGGTCATATGAGCCCAAGCCATTTTGAATTTCTACTTTTTTTAGGAAATACAACCATTGCTTTATGCATTAGTTTGTCTCTACGAATCACTAGTAAAAGCATACATGCAATGCACGTTGGTATTAAGAAAAAATTTGCCTATTGATATCATCAATTACACGTTTATGTGTTTAGCAAGACATTGACATTTGATATGATATTAATTACATGCTAAACATATTGAGCGCTCATCATTGGAGCAATTTAGGTCATTGGATTGACATGGTTTTAAGGTTGAGATTAATTGATATTCCCCTTTGACTGTTTTTATATTGGTATATACTAGCAAAAGGGCACGTACATTGCAACGGGATAATAAAATCGTGGTTTTGAAATCAAGTTTCAAATATTCACACTCCATGCATGTACACGTATTTGAATATTTGTGCACCAACGCGCCACACATGCAGACATAAGACACGTGCATTCTAACATGCTCACAATGGATCGATGTTCGACTTGATCCTTGATGCGTGTATTTTCTTTAAGTACATCCTCAATGCATGTATGAGAAGGGAAAAAAAGCCGGTCCTATGATGAATGGAAAACTGAAAGGGTCTATGATGTACGAATAGTTCAGAGGAACGCTCGCTTTTTCTCTTTTATGGATGACTGGGTGGGTAATTTACTTCAACTTTAGTGGCAGTTTCAGTGACAGACGAAAGTTCCGAGAAGCAATTAATGAAGAGTTTTCTTCACTTATGGGTAACGGGGTGGGTAATTTACTTCAACTTTAGGGACATGGACAACGTATCTATAATTTTTGATTGCTCCATGCTATATTATCTACTGTTTTGGACATTATTGGGCTTTATTATCCACTTTTATATTATTTTTGGAACTAACCTATTAACCGGAGGCCCAGCCCAGAATTGCTGTTTTTTTGCCTGTTTTAGGGTTTCGAAGAAAAGAAATATCAAACGGAGTCCAAACGGAATGAAACCTTCGGGACGTGATTTTCTCAACGAACAAGACCCGGGAGACTTGGACCCTACGTCAAGACACAAAAGAGGAGGCCACGAGGTAGGGGGGCGCGCCTACCCCCCTAGGCGCGCCCTCCACCCTCGTGGGCCTCCTGTTGCTCCACCGACGTACTCCTTCCTCCTATATATACCTACGTACCTCCAAACGATCAGATACGGAGCCAAAAACCTAATTCCACCGCCGCAACTTTCTGTATCCACGAGATCCCATCTTGGGGCCTGTTCCGGAGCTCCGCCGGAGGGGGCATCGGTCACGGAGGGCTTCTACATCAACGCCATAGCCTCTCCGATGAAGTGTGAGTAGTTCACCTCAGACCTACGGGTCCATAGTTAGTAGCTAGATGGCTTCTTCTCTCTTTTTTGGATCTCAATACAATGTTCTCCCCCTCTCTCGTGGATAACTATTCGATGTAATCTTCTTTTTGCGGTGTGTTTGTTGAGACTGATGAATTGTGGGTTTATGATCAAGTTTATCTACGAACAATATTTGAATCTCCTCTAAATTCTTTTATGTATGATTGGTTATCTTTGCAAGTCTCTTCGAATTATCAGTTTGGTTTGGCCTACTAGATTGATTTTTCTTGCAATGGGAGAAGTGCTTAACTTTGGGTTCAATCTTGCGGTGTCCTTTCCTAGTGACAGTAGGGGCAGCAAGGCACGTATTGTATTGTTGCCATCGAGGATAACAAGGTGGGGTTTTCATCATATTGCATGAGTCTATCCCTCTACATCATGTCATCTTGCTTAAGGCGTTACTCTGTTTTTAACTTAATACTCTAGATGCAGGCTGGATAGCCGTCGATGAGTGGAGTAATAGTAGTAGATGCAGGCAGGAGTCGGTCTACTTGTCTCGGACGTGATGCCTATATGCATTATCATACCTAGTGTTGAGGCATATCTCTCTCGAGGTAGTTTTGGTGATTGATGACAACATGTTTGTGGACTAATCATGTGTGTTGAGTAGTTCACAGATTCATCCTTGGCACGAGACGTTTTCTTCCCTTCGGAGTGTCATTCAAGACGGTGTAGCTCTTTCGTTTCTCTTTCAGTGGACTAGTTGCGTATAGGGCACCGTACTATCAAGAGGGGGTCCGCTGGGGTATTGCTTGGGTGGAATCAACACGTACACATCAGCTTCTCACCCTCAGAGCTCTTCCACTTTATTGCAGAGATCTCTTCTCTTTCTGTGTCCTGTTTGGGTTCCAGCGATAGTACCGCACAACCCAGTGGTAGTACCGTTGAGGAGTCACAAGCGGCAGTACCGCTTCGCAGCGGTAGTACCGCCGGTGACTCCACATCAGTAGTACCGCTGGCCTGCCTGGCACCACCGCCTCGTCCTTAGCCTCGACGGAGAGATCTTCTCTCTCTCTTGTCTGTGTCCCAGCGGTAGTACCGCACTACCAGCGGTAGTACCGCCGAAGGGTCACAAGCGGCAGTACCGCTCCCCAGCGGTAGTACCGCCGGTGACCCCGCAGCTGTACTACCGCTGGGCTGTCTGGCCCCTACCGCCTTGACTCGAGGGCTCTTTTTCTCGTGTCGGGTTTTGCGGCACTAGTTGCGGCAGTAGAGGCAATAGTACCGCTTTGGAGCGGTAGTACCACCCTTACCATCACGGTAGTATTGCGTTGGGTCCAGATCCCTGCTGCTCTTCTCTGCGCGGCAGTACCGCTAGCTGGAGCGGCAGTACCGCTGGCTCAGCGGTAGTACCCCCCCTTAGCAGTACTACCGCCCTGTGCGGGGTTGGTTGGTGGGGCAACGGTTGGATTGTTGCCCCCACTATAAAAGGGGGTCCCCTTCTTCCCCTTTGGCTCACCTCTTCCCCCTCAAGCTCCATTAATTCTCAAGCTCCATTAATGCTCCAAGCTCCATTTTCGCTCGATCTATCTCTCTAGCCAATCAAACTTGTCGATTTGCTCGGGAGTGGTTGAGAAGGCCCCGATCTACACTTCCACCAAGGGATTTTCGATTCCCCCACTCATCCCTAGTGGATCTTGTTACTCTTGGGTGTTTGAGCACCCTAGACGGTTGAGGTCACCACGGAGCCATAGTCCATTGTGGTGAAGCTTCGTGGTATTGTTGGGAGCCTCCGATTAAGTTGTGGAGATTGGCCCAACCTTTTTTGTAAAGGTTCGGTTGCCGCCTTCAAGGGCACCAATAGTGGAATCACGACATCTCGCATTGTGTGAGGGCGTGAGGAGAATACGGTGTCCCTAGTGGCTTCTTGGGGAGCATTATGCCTCCACACCGCTCTAACGGAGACGTACTTCCCTTCAAAAGGAAGGAACTTCGGTAACACATCCTCGTCTTCACCGGATCCACTCTTGGTTATCTCTTACCTTTACTTGTGCAAGCTCTTTAGTGTTACTTCTCTTGCTTGCTTGTATGCTTGTTGTTATTGCATCATATAGGTTGCTCACCTAGTTGCACATCTAGACAACCTACTTTGATGCAAGGTTTAATTTGTTAAAGAAAAGTTAAAAATTGGTAGTTGCCTATTCACCCCCCTCTAGTCAACCATATCAATCCTTTCAATTGGTATCAGAGCCTCGTATCTTTATTAAGAACTTTACCGTCCAAAGAGTATGGTTGATACCGTAGACGGTATGGAGGAACACTCCGGTGTGAATCCGACCTCGTCTATGGGCGATGGGGGAACCTTGGTCTCTTGTGAGGAGTTCAACGTGGCCTTGGAGACATTGAAAACCTCCATGACGACCGAGGTTGAAAGCATGTTTACTAAATTTCTTGAGGGGCTTAAACTATCCACCGCACCGTTGAAAGTGGGTGACCCCACCGACAAGGTGACGGATGCTATCTCCGACAAGGGGGAAGCTAGTAGTGAAAAGGCTCCTTCTTCTAGTGGTAAAAATGGCACCGGCATATTTGCTCATGTGGAACCACCACTTGTTTATGGTGGACCGGTTCCTTCCACTCATTTGAATCATGCCGGTCCTCCCCCTAAGATTGTGAAAAATGAGGACTTTGATTCTTGGGTTTACCGCTTTAAACATCATTTAAATCATGTGAACACTAACCTTTGGAGAATCATTGAAGAAGGTTTCTATCCGCACGATCCAAGCAACTTCACTCCTTGAGAAGCCGCGGATAATCAATTCAATGAGAATGCTCTCTTCATCATTCAAGATGCAATCCCACCCGAAGACCTACCTCATCTTCGGCCCTTCGCCTTGGCCAAAGACGCATGGATTTGTGTTGTCTCCCTCTACCGGGGAAGCGCAAGCATTCAACGCTCCAACTATGAAGTGGTGCAAGATGAGGCCGATGAGTTTGCAATGAAAGAAGATGAAGAACCTCGTGAGCTTTATCGGAGGGTAACCAAACTCGCGGTCTCACTCCGAGATCATGGGAGCAAGGACACGGATGACAATTGGATCAAGCGCAAATTCCTCAAGGCAATGATGCCCTACCACAAGGCCATGTCCTCCGTCATTCGTCAAAGACCGAACTTCCACACTTTGACCTCAAGCGAAGTGTTGGATGAGTTTGTAGCCATGAACATTTTGGACAAGACCGCCGACAATGCGGTGCTTCGTTCTCAAAGGGCAAAGAAGCCCAACCTTGCTTTGAAGGACACGCTCTCCATTGAAGAATAAGAAGAGGAAGAAGAGGAGAGCAACCCCGAGGATACGAAGTATGCATATCATGAACACATGACACTCGCTTCAAGGCAATTTTGGAGCAAGAAAAACTCGAGGCCAAACTTTAACAAGAACAACTCAAGTGGCACGAAGAGCAAGCAACGTGTAAGGACTTGCTACAATTGTGGCAACGTGAGTCATTTTGTTGCGGAGTGCCCGTATGAGAAGAGGGAAGACAATGGTGGCAAGCTCATCCGAAAGGACAAGGCCAAGTCGTTCCCCAACAAGAGCAACTTCACCAAGAAGACTCCTCCCAAGGCATTGGTGGTACAAGAAGAGTACAATGAGGATGACGACGATGATGAAGGTGATGAGTCGGTTGCCATGGCCTCTGTTGCCATTGTGACGACTCCACGGATGTCCCTCTTCGACTCACCCAATGAGAGCATCGCCGCCAAATGCCTCATGGCTAAAGCCACCAACAAGGTAACCCCCAACATCAAAACTACCATCATTAATCATCCTTCTCCGACGGATAGCATTAATGAACTTGAGGGAGCGAATGTGGAGACAAATGAGTTTGAGGCCTTTATGGGCAAACTTAAGGGAAAATCCAAGAAGCACTTTGTTGCTCTCTTGGAACAACTTGGTGAAGCCAATGACATGATCGAGGCTCATGAAGACACCATCACTAAGATGGAAGAGCATAGTCGTGACTATGCCGATGAGATTTCGGATCTTTCCAATGCTCTTGAGGAAGAGCGTGGTCTTCGTTTGGCTCTTGAGGAGTCACACAATGTTGATCATGCTAAGTTAAAGAAAGATTATGATCATGTCCTCATTGTTTCTCATGTGCTAAACTCCGAGAAGGCCGAACTTGAGGTTGATCTTGCTAGACTCAAAGAGGAGTTTGATCTACTTGACAAGGCTCACAAGGTCTTGAAGGGTGCTCATGCTAGCCTCAAAGGGTCTCATGATCAACTTCAAGTAAAGCTAACCAAGGAAAAAGCCATTTTCCTCGTATGATGTTAATTGATAATGCAAATGCTACTAACCCGTGTTGTGAGCATGTGCATCTCGTTGAGGAGAACGCTAAGCTAAAGGGGCAACTTGAGAGAGGTCTTGCGACTTGCATACAAGGCAAGAAGAACCTCAACGACCTCTTGATCAACCAAAAGGGAGTGGTGGCCAAGGAAGGGGTTGGATACGTGCCCGACTCCAAGAACAAGAAGAAGAATGACCAGACCAAATGACCTCCTCCTCTCATGCAAACCTTTGTGAAGGAGGGAGAGAGTGCCTCCGAGGAGAAGAAGAAGAAGAACAATGAGAAGGGTGGCGTTGTCAAAAAGGGCAATGCCACTCCTCGCATCAAAGCCGGCGACTTTAATCCTTCATATGTGTTATGCCGTGCTAGTGATGGGCATGTCTATGCCAAATTCGTTGGTTCTCCTCATGAATACATTGAATGGTCTATTTGGGTTCCAAAGACCCTTGTTACTAACATCAAAGGACCCATTACAAAATGGGTACCTAAAACCAAGCATTAATCTCTTGTAGGTGTTTGCTTCCGGTGGGGGATCATGGTTGCTCGATAGCGGAGCTACAAATCATATGACCGGAAGCAAGGACTTGGTGGCGGATGTGCACAAGATTCCATCTATGCCCACCAATGTCGAGTGGGGTGACGCCTCATACTCTAAGGTATTGGGACTCGGCAAGGTGGTCATCTCTCATGATCTCACGATCGAGAAGGTCATGCTTGTTGAGTCCCTTGCATACAATTTACTTTCCGTTCGTCAACTTGCAATCATGGGCTTTGCCACTTTCTTTGATATCTATACCGTGGCCCTCTTGTGGAGCAAGACTCTTAAAGTAGCCTTTGTTGGGCATGTCGAGAACGGTCTATATGTGATTAACTTTTCAGAGCGACCCACTAAGACCGCGACATGCCTAATGGCTAAAGTTGTTGTGGGATGGCTTTGGCATCGCCGTCTAGCCCATGTCAATATGAGATCTTTGAAAAGCCTTCTCAAGGGGGACCATGTCCGTGGACTAACGAATGCTAGTTTTGCTAAAGATCGTGCTTGCAGTGCTTGTATCGAAGGAAAGCTACATGAGAAGGCTCACCCTCCCACGACTATCATTTACTCAAAGAGGCCTTTGGAGCTCCTTCACATGGATCTCTTTGGACCTCCATCCTTCGATAGTCTTGGAGGTAGGAAGTATTGCTTGGTGATTGTGGATGACTACTCAAGATACACGTGGGTGTATTTCTTCAAGAGGAAGAGCGAGACCCAACAAACCATCATTGACTTTGCAAATGAAGCACAACGTCAACACAATGCAAAGATCTTGACAATAAGAAGTGACAACGGCACCGAGTTCAAGAACTACACCTTGGATGAGTTTCTTAGTGATGAGGGGATCAAGCATCAATATTCCGCACCTTACACCCCTCAACAAAACGGTGTTGCGGAGAGGAAGAACCGGACGTTGATGGATGCGGCAAGGACCATGATGGCGGAGTTCAAGTCTCCGTACAACTTTTGGGCCGAAGCCATCAACACCGCGTGTCATGCATCCAATCGGCTCTACCTCCGCAAGGGCTTGAACAAGATTCCATATGAGATACTCACCGGTAACAAGCCCAACCTCAAGTACTTTCGGGTGTTCGGGTGTAAGTGTTTCATTCTCAAGAAAGGTGTTCGGTTGTCTAAATTTGAGGCTAGAGCTTATGAGGGCATATTTGTTGGTTATGCTACAAACTCTCATGCTTACCGTGTCCTCAATAAATCCACGGGACTTATTGAGGAGACATGTAACGTGGAGTTTGATGAGAATAACGGCTCCCAAGTGGAGCAAAGTGGCACTTGTGATGTAGGTGATGAAATTCCTCCTCAAGCCATAAGAAGAATGGGTGTTGGTTTTATCCTACCCATTGAGGAACCCCTTGTGGCCGAAGGAGAAGGACAATGCTCCACTCAAGTGGAGCCATCACCAACCCAAGACCCACACACTTCCGAAGAACAACATGAAGGCCCTCGTCCTCAAGAACATGACCAAGGGCAAGATCATGCTCAAGACAGTGTTGACACATCAAGTGATGCCCAAGGTCAAGTTCTCTCCTCTGAGCAAGTTCAAGAACAAGAACAAGCTCAAGACGACGCTCAAGATAATCAAGTGATCACTCCTCGTCTCACCCCCGAGGAGGATTTGGAGCGTCGTGCCGCCAAGGTTGCTTCCAAGCTCTCCACCAAGGATCATCTCATGACGAATGTGCTTGAAAGCTTAAGAAAGGGGGTAAGTACTCGTAGACAATTAGCAAACTATTGTGAGCATCACGTGTTTGTCTCTTGTGTCGAACCCCACAAGGTCTATGAGGCGCTAGAAGATCCGGATTGGCTCAATGCCATGCATGAAGAACTCAACAACTTCGAGCGCAACAAAGTGTGGAGATTGGTGCCAAGACTGATGGGGAACCACAATGTCATTGGAACCAAGTGGATATTTAAGAACAAGCAAGATGCCCATGGGATTATCATTCGCAACAAGGCTCGTTTAGTAGCACAAGGCTACTCCCAAGTCGAGGGTATCGGCTACGGTGAAACCTTTGCTCCCGTTGCTCGTCTTGAATCCATTCGCATGTTGATTGCATATGCTTCTCATCATAACTTTAAGTTACAAAAAATGGATGTGAAGAGTGCTTTTCTTAATGGTCCTATTAATGAATTGGTTTACGTCAAGCAACCCCCCGGGTTCGAGGATCCCTACTTTCCCAATCATGTGTATCAACTCGATAAGGCACTCTATGGCCTTAAACAAGCCCCACGTGCGTGGTATGACCACCTTACCGAGTTGTTACAAGACCGTGGTTTTGAAGTTGGCCTAATCGACCCCACTCTTTTTACTAAGAAGGTCAAAGGGGAGTTGTTTGTGTGCCAATTATATGTTGATGATATTATCTTTGGTTCACTTAACAAAGCTTTCAATGAGGAATTTGCCGCTCTCATGACCTCAAAGCTCGAGATGTCTTCCATGGGAGAGTTGAAGTTCTTTCTAGGGTTCGAAGTGAAGCAAAGAAGAGAAGGAACCTTCATCAACCAATCCAAATACAATCAAGACATGCTCAAGAGATTCAAGCTAAGTGACGTCAAGCCGGCTTCCACTCCAATGCCCACCAAGTGCCAACTTGACATAGATCCCAATGGTAAAGTGGTGGATCAAAAGGTATATCGCTCCATGATTGGATCCTTGCTTTACCTTTGTGCATCTAGACCGGATATCATGTTGAGTGTGGGAATTTGTGCATGGTTTCAAGCCGCACCTAAGGAAAGTCACTATGTGGCGGTCAAACGAATCTTTTGATATTTGGCTCATACCCCAAACTTTGGCTTATGGTACCCAAGAGGATCAAACTTCAAGCTTGTAGGGTACTCGGATTCCGATTGGGCGGGAGACAAAGTGGATAGGAAGTCCACTTCCGGAGGGTGCCAATTCCTTGGTTGCTCTTTGGTAAGTTGGTCTTCCAAAAAGCAAAGTTGTGTGTCTCTCTCGTCCACCGAAGCGGAGTATGTAGCAGCCGGTAGTTGTTGTGCACAACTCCTATGGATGAGGCAAACTTTAAAGGATTACGTTGTCACTTGTGACAAAGGGCCTCTTTGGTGTGACAATGAAAGTGCCATCAAGATCTCTCTCAACCCGGTGCAACACTTCAAGACGAAGCATATTGAGATTCGGTATCACTTCATCCGGGATCACATTAGGCGAGGAGAGATCGAGCTCAACTATGTCAACACTCATGATAACCTTGCAGATATTTTCACGAAGCCCTTGGATGAAGCAAGATTTCGCGAGTTAAGGCATGAGCTAAATATCATTGATTCGAGCAATGTGGCTTGAACCCTTGCACACCCCACCACGCTCAATTTGTTGTCTAGTTTAGGTGTAGGCATGGACATAGGGGGAGTGTTGTTCTCTAAATGAACTCTTCCTCCCCCCATTATGCATAAATTGATCAAGTCTTTCACTTTAGCCATTGTTGATGGTACTTGTATTTCAAAGACGAGTTTTGGTCATGGGCCTAAGGTTAAAATCTTCGCGGCGCCGTACCTCTTGACTCAAACATAGGTGGCCTCGGCCCCGCCCTCTCTTGAAGAGGTGTGTCTTGGCCGTTTGCTGGTGTGCTCTCTCTTCTTGCCTTTTGTTTTTTTTTGAGCTAAGCCTTGTTGTTTGGTTGCCGTGGCGTGCTGGGCGGTACTACCGCTGGTGGTGCACGGTACTACCGCTTATAAGCGGTACTACCGCCCCCAGCGCGGCACTACCGCTGAGAGACGGGACCAGGGGGTTATATCAGGGCAGGGGGAGGTTTCTTCTCCCCCATACCCATTCACTTTGCCCCCTCGTTCCTCTTCCTCTCTCTCCAGCCTTGCCACGCCGTGGGAGGGCTCCGGCAGATCTTCGTCTCCGGGGCGTCCCTCTCCATTTCCTTCGGTGGAGTCGATCCCCACCTCGTTCTCTTGCCATGGATGCCGGTATTGCCCCCGTTCCTTCTCTCCCTTTGTCTTGTTTTCAGATCTTGCTTCTTAGGGGTAATGGTGGTTGCATCTCTAGATTTTTGGCTAAATCTAGGCTTGAGTAGGTTGGAGAAGGAAACTAGACTGAGAAGGCAACTAGACTATCTAGATTAGAGTTTGGTAGGAATATTTTTGAATTTGGCAGGCCGGTAGTGCCGGATCTGACCACGGTAGTAGGAAACCGCTGTTTCCCCGCCTCGAGTGGTACTACCGCTCTCGTTGGAGCGGTACTACCGCTCTCTTTGGAGCGGTACTACCGCTTGGGCGGTACTGCCGCGGGCATGTCACGGTACTATCGCTGCCTGCCAAGTTCCATCATGTTCCTGCCTTATCTTGATCCTTTTGTTGTGTTTGTTGGCTTATGCTCGTTCTTTCTGGTTGTTTTGCGTGTTCTTGTGTTTGGCTCCAGGTGATGAACATCCTGAGCATCAAGCTCGCCGTATCAACCCGGGCGTGCAACGTCAAAGCGCTACCACACCTCTGAGTCAGCCGGTGGTTCCTCTAGCACCCAACCGCCACCAGCAGGTGCATCTACAAGTGTTCCTCCACCTCCTCAGCAGTCGAAGAGATCCGCCAACAAGCCAAAAGGAAAGACTGACTGAGATGACTGCCAAGGAGTTTTGGGAAAGGCGTCGCCGCAATCCCTATGAGGTGGACCAAGATCCCACTTTGGTCAACCGCCCGTTCTGGAACCGATTTCAGTTTACCATCTATTTTGATGTGATCAAGGCCAAGAAGAATCTCTATGTTGATGTTCGCTCCATTGACACTGATGCCATGGAGAAGGACCCTGAGTACTTTGGCGAAACCCTTCAGATGTGCACTCAGTTGAACATTCTCAGGATCATGCAGTTCAACAAGGATTTCGATGCAGAGTTGGTGGCTCAATTCTATGCTACCGTTCATCTTGGAATGGATGCCGACAGGACTCTGACTTGGATGACCAATGGCAAGTTGCTTTCCGTCAAGTGGAAGGCCTTCATGGAGTTACTTGATGTGGAAGATCGCGGGCTTGAGACTTCAGTAGGTTTCCGCCCTCACCGCAATACTACATCCACCCACAAGCAAGCCCTTTGGCCCTACTGCACTGTGAAGGTTCACCTAGTTACTAAGAGGGAAACCTATGAGCTGTCTCCGTATCTGGACATTCTTCATCGTGTCTTCCGTGAGACTCTCTTCCCTCGCATCGGGAATCTGGATATGGTCCACTCATATCTCATGGACATGCTTCTTTTCTGTTAGCATGAGAAGGAAGCAAACACTGGAGAGAGCCTGGATATTTCTCATGTTATGTGGTCTGAACTTCTTTCTGCCGTTTCTGAGCGCAAGTGCCCGGTATATGGTCCATTCATCATGAGGCTCATTGAGAGGGCCTGGGCACAGATCTATCCCAGAGTGATGCTAGAAACTGGAGACTTGGTTTCCCATGAGATCAAGCGTGTGAGGAAGAAGGACAATTGGGTCACCCCAGCGCCTAAACCCGGGGGTCCGTCTGCTGCTGCTGCTGCCATGGAGACCGAGGGTGGGGCTGCCACTGATGATCACGAGGAGGACTTTGGGCCCTCTAGTCCAGAACCTTCGTGGGCGAAGAAGCTTAAACGCAAGATGAAGAAGCTTTTCTGCATGGAGTCTCATGGTCAGTACATGACTCATGTGGCGGAGAAGCATGCCAGGGTGCGCCACAAGGAGCTCATGCGTCACCTGGGAGCAACAGTTGCCAGTGGTTCTGAGGGACAGATCACTGAAGAGGAGGAATGGATTCATCAGCATTGCCCTTGGACCGAGTCCGACGCCGAGCAGTTTCCGACCAACGACGAAGATGCAGACGATCACGCTGAGATGTGATGTTCGAGATCCTCAGCTTGCCATCACCTGGAGTCGTAGCGTCGCTCTTTGCCCTTTTGGTGTCTCGATGCCAAAGGGGGAGAGAGTGTAGGGATTTGTGTTGTTGCCATGCTTTGAGTGTGTCTTTGTGTCGTCTTGTGTTTTCTTGTGTGTTCTCTCGGTGTCTTTGTTTGGTTTGGTTTGGTTCCTGTGAGACCTAAGTTCTAGACATATGGTGTGAGACATATGCTCCCTATCACTACCTTATTACTTATGTCTATTCAGTACTGTAGTATATTATGAGTTGCATGCTTGTCCTGTTTTATACTCTTCTCTCATATATCATGTGCTTAGAATTGTTGAACTATAAAATATAGGGGGAGTGTTGATCCGGATGTGTGTTTCTTGCTTTCCTAATGCTCCTCTAACTAGGTGCACAAATTCAGGGGGAGCCCGTCTATATTTTATATTCTTAGTTTTCTTACTTTTATATCTTTTCCTTGTGCAAATCCCTAGTTGTCATCAATCCACCAAAAAGGGGGAGATTGTTGAGGCATATCTCTCTCGAGGTAGTTTTGGTGATTGATGACAACATGTTTGCGGACTAATCATGTGCGTTGAGTAGTTCACAGATTCATCCTTGGCACGAGACGTTTTCTTCCCTTCGGAGTGTCATTCAAGACGGTGTAGCTCTTTCGTTTCTCTTTCGGTGGACTAGTTGCGTAGAGGGCACCGTACTATCAAGAGGGGGTCCGCTGGGGTATTGCTTGGGTGGAATCAACACGTACACATCAGCTTCTCACCCTCAGAGCTCTTCCACTTCATTGCAGAGATCTCTTCTCTTTCTGTGTCCTGACTGGGTTCCAGCGGTAGTACCACACAACCCAGCAGTAGTACCGTTGAGGAGTCACAAGCGGCAGTACCGCTTCGCAGCGGTAGTACCCCGGTGACTCCACAGCAGTCGTACCGCTGGCCTGCTTGGCACCACCGCCTCGTCCTCAGCCTCGATGGAGATATCTTCTCTCTCTCTTGTCTGTGTCCCAGCGGTAGTACCGCCGAAGGGTCACAAGCGGCAGTACCGCTCCCCAGCGGTAGTACCGCCGGTGACCCCACAGCTGTACTACCGCTGGGCTGTCTGGCCCCTACCGCCTCGACTCGAGGGCTCTTTTTCTCGTGTTGGGTTTTGCGGCACTAGTTGCGGCAGTAGAGGCAGTAGTACCGCTTCGGAGCGGTAGTACCGCCCTTACCACCGCGGTAGTACCGTGCTGGGCCCAGATCCCTGCTGCTCATCTCTGCGCGACTGTACCGCTAGCTTGAGCGGCAGTACCGCTGGCTCAGCGGTAGTACCGCCCCCCCTTAGCGGTACTACCGCCCTGTGCGGGGCTGGTTGGTGGGGCAACGGTTGGATTGTTGCCCCCATTATAAAAGGGGGTCCCCTTCTTCCCCTTTGACTCACCTCTTCCCCCTCAAGCTCCATTAATGCTCCAAGCTCCATATTCGCCCGATCTATCTCTCTAGCCAATCAAACATGTTGATTTGCTCGGGAGTGGTTGATAAGGCCCCGATCTACACTTCCACCAAGGGATTTTCGATTCCCCCACTCATCCCTAGCGGATCTTGTTACTCTTGTGTGTTTGAGCACCCTAGAGGTCACCACGGAGCCATAGTCCATTGTGGTGAAGCTTCGTGGTATTGTTGGGAGCCTCCGATTAAGTTGTGGAGATTGCCCCAACCTTGTTTGCAAAGGTCCGGTTGCCGCCTTCAAGGGCACCAATAGTGGAATCACGACATCTCGCATTGTGTGAGGGCGTGAGGAGAATACGGTGGCCCTAGTGGCTTCTTGGGGAGCATTGTGCCTCCACACCACTCTAACGGAGACGTACTTCCCTTCAAAAGGAAGGAACTTCGGTAACACATCCTCGTCTTCACCGGATCCACTCTTGGTTGTCTCTTACCTTTACTTGTGCAAGCTCTTTAGTGTTACTTCTCTTGCTTGCTTGTATGCTTGTTGTTATTGCATCATATAGGTTGCTCACCTAGTTGCACATCTAGACAACCTACTTTGATGCAAAGTTTAATTTGGTAAAGAAAAGTTAAAAATTGGTAGTTGCCTATTCAACCCCCCCTCTAGTCAACCATATCGATCCTTTCACCTAGATATTCTCACAACTATGCTCAATTCTGTCAATTGCTCAACAGTAATTTGTTCCCCACCGTAGAATACTTATGCTCTCGAGAGAAGCCACTAGTGAAACCTATGGCCCCCGGGTCTATCTTCATCATATTAATCTCCTACTACTTAGTTATTTCCTTTGCTTTTTACTTTGCCTTTATTTTACTCTGCATCTTTATCACAAAAATACTAAAAATATTATCTTATCATATCTATCAGATCTCACTCTCGTAAGTTGCCATGTAGGGATTGACAATCCCTATTAGCGTTGGTTGCGAGGATTTATTTGTTTTGTGCAGGTATGAGGGACTCGCGTGTAGCCTCCTACTGGATTGATACCTTGGTTCTCAAAAACTGAGGGAAATACTTACGCTACTTTGCTGCATCATCCCTTCCACTTCGGGGAAAACCAACGCATTGCTCAAGAGGTAGCACCTAGCCATGGGGTGTGCTACTCGAGCACCTGGTGGCCCCTCTTGTACGCCCTTTCTACCATGTTTATGTCTTGCCCTGCAATCCTAATCAAAATTTCAATAGATTTTATCAGGGCGACTGTCGGTGTCAAAACCGGCGGATCTCGGGTAGGGGGTCCCGAACTATGCGTCAAGGCCGGATGGTAACAGGAGGCAGAGGACACGATGTTTTACCCAGGTTCGGGCCCTCTTGATGGAGGTAAAACCCTACGTCCTGTTTGATTAATATTGATGATATGGGTAGTACAAGAGTAGATCTACCATGAGATCATAGAGGCTAAACCCTAGAAGCTAGCATATGGTATGATTGTATGTTGTGATTGTTGTCCTACGGACTAAAACCCTTCGGTTTATATAGACACCGGAGAGGGTTAGGGTTACACAAGGTCGGTTACAAAGGAGGAGATATCCATATCCGTATTTCCTAGCTTGCCTTCCACGCCAAGTAGAGTCCCACCCGGACAGCTTCAATCTTGTATCTTCATAGTCTAACAGTCCGGCCAATGGAGATAGTCCGGCTGTCCGGAGACCCCCTAATCCAGGACTCCCTCAGTAGCCCCTGAACCAGGCTTCAATGATGATGGGTTCGGCGTGCAGTATTGTCTTCGGCATTGCAAGGTGGGTTCCTTCTCCGAATACATCACAAAAGAATTTGAATACGAGGATAGTGTCCGACCTGCAAAATAAGTTCCACATTCCACCCTAGAGAGAATAATATTTTCATAGATCTAATTTGCTGGCTTGTTTTGGCAGCACGACGTTATGTCATGGCCCGGTGATTATTTGAACCGTTTCTTTTAACCAGCTCCGCACATAACGCGAGGCAGTTTTTCGACACGTCTTGTCAAAGCAGAGATCGTGTCCCCTTATTACGTGATTCTTATCAATACGGGCGTGGGTAACCCAACCGCGCCATCAATTGCGGCGCTTGGGGGATAAGCGAGTTTTACCAGGCAAGTGGGGACACTTAGTTCCGTCCGCCCATATAAAGGGATAAGGATTCACCTTTCCATCCACGCCTTCTTCCTCCTTTGCTCATCCGTTTTCGCACACTCGAGCTCTAGTGCCCAAGTCCACACTTCCACCTCAACCTTCTCCAACCACGTCTGGAGCGGGAGGCAAGTGGATGGTCTCCTCCGTCACGGAGGGAGACATCAAGAAACTGAGGAGAGCCGGATACCTGCCCGACGACATCGCGCACCGGCTCCTAGATGAGGGGCAGCTCATCCCCACCCCCAGGCCCCATGAGAGGGTAGCATTTCTCACCCATTTCCTCCGTGGACTGGGATTCCCTCTCCATCCATTCGTCTGGGGGCTCATGTTCTATTACGGCCTGGACTTCCACGATCTGGCCCCGAACTTCGTCCTCAACATCTCGGCGTTTATCGTAGTGTGCGAGGCCTTCCTCCGCATCAAGCCCCACTTCGGCTTATGGCTGAAGACCTTCAATGTCAAGCCGAAGGTGGTGGGCGGCCGCTAGGCAGAGTGCGGAGGCACCATGGTGGGTAAGATGCCCAACATAACATGGCTCGAGGGCTCCTTTGTGGAAACCATAAAGGCCTAGCAATCGGGGTGGTTCTATATCACCGAGCCACGCGACCCTGCATGGGCGGCGGCCCTAGAGTTCCGATCTGGCATCCCCATGCGTCTCACCTCCTGGAAAGAGAAGGGCCTGTCCTGGGGTAGTTCGAAAGAGCTGAACGGACTCCAAACATGTATTCAAAACATGGTGGACAAGAAGCTCAAGCTTGTCAACATAGTCCAAGTTATGCTCATCCACCGGATACTCCCGTGCCAACAACGGGAGTTCAACTTGTGGGAGTTCAATCCGGTGCTGCACCGAACTCTGAACAGGCTCTTCGACATGACTCATGAAGACGCCTGGAGGGTGCTGTTCAAAAGTGCCGAGGTCCCCCCCCCCTTTACGAAGGATCGCAGATTCAGCGCGAAGCGCCAAGCCAGTGCGGTAAGCTGCTTTACCTTTCACAGGATACTTATTTTTTCATATAGATTGACTCTATGCGGGATCTAAACTCCCATACCTTTGAGAGGACTGGCAGAAGATGGCCGGACAGATCGACTGTCCGACTCCTTTGCCCGAAGGCCCCGCAGACGCTCTTCTGGCGAAGATGTTGACTCCGGCCCCTTATAAGGTGCCGGAGAAGACCAAGAAGGCCAAGGGAACTCGAAAGAGTTCCCGACGCCAGGCGTCGTCGGACTCACCGTCCGATGACTCTGCGGCGCACTCTTCCCCCGAAGACGAGGAGGAAGAAGAAGAAGATGCTCCCCCACTGACTGGGGGACAGAAAAAGGAAGGCCGCCCCAACTGGGGGGGGGGGGGCGAAGGGTCCAAGAAGGGAAGGACTCTCCTTCCGGACAGCTCCACCGCCGCCGACTAAGGCGAAGATGAGTGGTTGCCCAGGGCCAAGCCCCCGAGGAGATCGTAAGTATTCAGATACCAAAGTAACCCATAGGATTCCTTTGTCGCACTGCTTTCCCTAATCGCCGAACATAATTATGCAGGCCGCCACGAGCCAATATCGAGGTATCATCGGACGACTCCCTGGGCTCGTCGGACATGGATAGCGATCCAGTCCCGACCGTCACCTCCCCTCATCCTGCCGACGACGCCGAGGTGTTGTCTCAAGAGGCACCGGATCGAGGGGAGACAGTCCCGGAGGCGCCTCAAGGCGACCTTCCGGACTCCGGGAGCCGAGGGGACGGGGCCCCCAAGAGCTCCGAGTTTGGCCCTCAGCCGAACACCGCGCCGGACCCTCCAGCGGTTCCGGGCTCGGGCAGGCGGCCTCCTTCTAAGAGGGGCAAGACGCCTGTGCCGGTGACCTCTGTCCATCCGGAGGCGCCGGACAATCTGCTGGAAGCACTTCGCATCGCTTCCATCGACGAGGAGCACCGCACTGTCATGAGTGCGGTGATCCAGAAGGTTCAGTCCGCCAAGAGCGGATTGACTGAAGCCTGTGCCAGCCTTCTAACAGGCTTCGAGGTAAGTGTTTTAAAATGTAATAGAAATATTACCGCATAGACAGTAGCCCCTGATGCTTTGTTCAGTGTTCACAAAGAAAAGCCGAACAAAGGATCAAATAATATCGCAGGAGTCTAATATAAGTGTGTCAATATGCATATGCAGGCTTCGCTGCTGGCGTCCGCCGCACTGACTGCAGAGGTCGCCGTACTGAAGCAGGACCTCGAGGAGTCCAGGAAAGAGCTCGGCCTTGCCAAGAGGCAGCTCGAGGAGAACAAGGGTAAGTAATACCCTGTCTACAGAAATGTATATATAAAAAAGGACGTGATTGCAAAATGACAGGATCATTGTATGTTTGCCATGGGCCACGACCGAGGTGGCGAACCTGAAGCAAGCGCTAGCCAAGGCCGAAGATAAAGCGGCCAAGGAGCGCACCGAGTGAGAGAAGCATGAGGCTCGGGTGGGCGAGGTGCAGCAAGAGCTCCAGGCTCTCGTGGCGAAGCACGAGGCGTTGGAGCTTGACTCAAAGACGTGGGAGTCTGTGAGTCTGAGCTTGCCGTGGCCCTCGAGAGTGTAAAAAGTGCCAAGGCCGAAGCCCAAAAGGCCCTCCAAGAGATCGACGCGATGAAGAAGATAGCGGCGGGTAAGGCTTTCTATATGCAAAGCAAGCATGTAAAAGTAAATTACCGATTACTTACCCGGATCCGGAGCTCTTCAGGAGCATTCGCAGATTTGCCCCGCAGTGTGTCCGATGCCGCACAATTTTACCAGGCCGAGGACGGAAGCTCGACGGAGAAGCTGTTCTGGTCTCAGTATGCTGAGGCCGAACATCCGGTGCCAATGAGCGACCAGCTGAAGCAGATGGTCGAGCTACATAAGGCGGCCGATCAGGCCATGAAGAGCTTTATAGCCCAGCTGTGGCCTGGCGACGCCCTTCCGAACAGCTTCTTCGGCCTGGTGAGGCGGCTCGTGGATGCCTGCCCGCGGCTGGAGGTCGTCAAGCGATCTGTCTGCATTGAAGGTGCACGTCGGGCTTTCACCCATGTGAAATTGCATTGGGTCAAGCTAGACGCCGTGAAGCTGATCAAGGAGGGGCCGCCAGAGGGCAAGGAGCACCGCCACCCCGAGATGTACTACGAGGGTGTTCTGCCGGGCGCCCGTCTCATCACGGACGAGTGTTCGAAAGATATAATATTTGAATGAGACTTGCTCGTTTTATCCTGTATGTATGAAAACTTGTTTCATATGCGCTATGCAACGCTTGTTGGAATTTAAAATATTACCTTATGTTTGGCTGTTTATCCAATCTGAGAGATGGCTAGTCCTCGGCTTCTGCCCCCATGCCACGAGTGCTGGGGTGTTCGGGATAAACCTGAGCACTCTTGTTCCCATGTTTGGGTCCTTCGAGGAAGGTGCTCAGCACAACGAACAAGGCAACCGGACTAATAATGCTTTATCACTCTCACTTAGCCATAGAATTCTATAATTTTAAATTTCGACGAAGCCCCTGGTATTCAGAAGGCCGAATTCGGGGCGCGATACACGCCTGTAAGCCGGACAGGGCCAGCCCCTCGCCCTAAGCGGCATAAGTCTTTAGGGACTCGAAAAACCTTGCCGAACAGCGACCAGTCTCTCGCCTTATCATGACAGTCAGTTTTAGATTTCTCTACTGAGGTGCTAAGCCCGGCAGAACCGGGGCACAATCGCAGTAGTTCTCCTAGCGCTACCTTAGCCGATAGAGCGGAACGTAAGGTACCAAAACATAGGAGCCGGGCAAACCCAACATTTGACCAAAGACATGATTCGGAGCTGATGCATATAATGCTATAAGTTCGGGGTGCCGTGTTCGGACTTTTCACACCACATTGTGGGGTACGTAAGCCCCTGGTGTATTGGCCGTACCAGAGTGTACGGTTGCAAGGCGTCATTAATGAACACACACACACACACATATATATATAACAAGAATGCAATAATAGTCGTAATGTCATGCATTGTTTATTAAAAAATTGCGTTAAAGCAGAGTGATACAGATAGTGCGATAAGCAAAGAGTAGGACTATGTCCCTTCCAAGGGCAAGCTGAGGAATGATATTAAATTGAATATTTCACTCGTTACTGTAATCAACCTGGGAATTCCGTGGTATAATGTAGCTGTCTGCCTCCTTGGTTGCTGGATCATGTGTTCGGCAATAGTGCTGCCGGACAATGTTTCCAGAGATTAAGGTCCTGAAAGAAAAAAAGGAAAATAACCAAACGGGAAGCCCCTAGTGCGGTTTAGGCCGTGTTTTGGGGCGTGCCGTAGTTGTGCCCCCCTCCCCACTTGTGCCCATGGTATTTTTAATGCATAATTATGTACGCGCGGCACGAATGTCGCCATTGGGCTGGGATTGGGGTGGCCGCCGTATTGCTACACGAGCTCAGATCGCGCCAGGCGGTCTATTTTCCGATTGCCCCGAGCGCGCTTGAAGGTGTCCAGGCTTTGAAGCGCCGAACTGGTTGATTGCCTTGAGAGGCTGCTTTGCGCTTCTGCTGCGAGGGCCGCGGTGTGCTCCTCTGTTCGGAGAGAGCGCTCGGTGTTTCCATTGACTGTAATAACTCCGCGAGGTCCTGGCATCTTGAGCTTGAGGTATGCATAATGTGGTACCGCATTGAATCTAGCAAATGCGGTTCGCCCGAGCAGCGCGTGATAACCACTGCGGAATGGGACTATATCGAAGATTAACTCTTCGCTTCGGAAGTTATTCGGGGATCCGAAAACCACTTCCAGTGTAATTGAGCCTGTGCAATGGGCCTCTACACATGGAATGACGCCCTTAAAGGTCGTTTTTGTGGGTTTAATCCTTGAGGGCTCTATACCCATTTTGCGCAATGTGTCCTGATAAAGCAGGTTCAGGCTGCTGCCGCCGTCCATAAGGATTCGACTGAGGTAAAATCCGTCGATGATTGGGTCTAGGACCAGTGCGGTGAATCCGCCATGACGGATACTAGTGGGTGGTCCCTGTAATCGGACAGGAGGACCAAGGGTTGAACTTTGGGGCGACTGGCTCCAACGCATATACGTCCCTGAGCGCACGCTTCCGCTCCCTCTTGGGGATGTGGGTTGCGTATATCATGTTCACCGTCCGCACTTGCGGGGGAAACCTCTTCTGTCCTCCAGTGTGCGGCTGCCGGGGCTCCTCCTTGTCATCGCTATGCGGCCCCTTGTCCTTGTTTTCGGCAATTAACTTGCCGGCCTGCTTGAACACCCAACAATCCCTGTTGGTGTGATTGGATGGCTTGTCTGGGGTGCCGTGTATTTGACACCAGCGATCGAGTATACGGTCCAAACTGGACGGACCCGGCGTACTTTGTTTGAATGGCTTTTTCTGCTGACCGGGTTTAGAGCCTTTGAATCCGGCATTGACTGCCGTATTCTCAGTATTTTCGTTGTTAATGCGGCACTTATGCTTGTTGCGACGTGACCTGCTATTGCCGTCCTTGGTATCTAAGGTACCATGGTTCTTTGATCTGTTATTACTGCGAGCCAACCAGCTATCTTCTCCCGCATAAAAGTGGGTCATGAGCGTCGTGAGAGCTGCCATAGATTTCGGCTTTTCCTGACCAAGGTGCCGGGCTAGCCAGTCGTCTCGGATGTTGTGCTTGAAAGCCGTTAAGGCCTCCGCATCCGGACAGTCGACGATTTGATTTTTCTTTGTAAGGAACCGAGTCCAGAATTGCCTGGCCAACTCTTCTGGCTACTGAATTATGTGGCTCAAATCATCGGCGTCTGGTGGTCGCACATAAGTGCCCTGAAAGTTTTTGAGGAATGTGGCTTCCAGATCTTCCCAACAGCTAATGGAGTCCGCTGGCAAGTTGTTAAGCCAATGCCGCGCTGGTCCTTTGAGCTTTAGTGGGAGGTATTTGATGGCGTGTAAGTCATCGCCGCGGGCCATGTGGATGTGGAGGAGGAAGTCCTCAATCCATACTGCGGGATCTGTTGTGCCGTCGTATGATTCAATATTTACAGGTTTGAAACCTTCTGGGAATTGATGTTCCATTACTTCGTCTGTGAAGCATAAGGGGTGTGCGGCGCCTCTGTATTGGGCTATATCTCGACGCAGCTCGAATGGGTCTTGCCCACTGTGTTCGGCCCGGCCGGATTTGCTTTTACTGTATCCGGCGTGATATTTGTCGTCTCGCAGAGTGGTGCGCCCTCGTGATCCGTAGATCAATCTTGAATGCTTTGCCTTGTCCTCCAATATGTCTCGCAGGTCTGGCGTATCTCCCCATGCATTTTTATTTGAATGGCGTTGGGGTGGAGGCTGAGCTTTTGGCTGGAATGCCTCTCTATCATGGCCACAAGGTGGCCGGTCAGCCGTATCATACGCTTCTTCCTCCAGTCGGGATAATAACCTGCGCCTTGGGTAACTCTTGGAGGGGCGTTTGAGTTTATATTCCTCGGCCGCGAGGACTTCGGTCCATTTGTCAGCTAGCAGATCTTGGTCAGCTTGAAGCTGCTAATGCTTTTTCTTCAGGCTATTTGCCGTGGCCATAAGCCGGCGCTTGAAGCGCTCTTGTTCGACGGGATCCTCTGGGACGGCGAATTCATCGTCGCCGAGGCTTGCCTCGTCTTCGGAGGGGGGGATGTAATTGTCATCCTCCTCCTCTCCATCTGCCGCTCTCTCAGGAGAGCTGACTCCTTCATTCTCCTGCTCTAAATCTTGCTGGAGGGGATTGTTGTTTTCTTCGGCACTATCCGGAGTGTTATTATCTCCTATGCCGGTATCACCACTTTTTCTTTGGCGGGACTTAGAGCGGTGCCGCTGACGTCGGCGCTTGGGTTGCTTCTTGGAGGGGTCATCCTCCGCTATCCCGTCGCCATTGCCTTCTTTGGGTGTATCCAACATGTATATGTCATATGACGAGGTGGCTTTCTAGTGCCCTATAGGTGCTGGTTCATGTTCATCTCCGACATCGTCGTCCATACCGTCGATGTCTTCGGAGTCGAAGTCGAGCATGTCGGTTAAATCATCGACAGTGGCTACGAAGTGGGTGGTGGGTGGGAGTCGAATTTCTTCGTCGTCCGCATCCCAATCCTATTGGCCATAATCCGGCCAGGGCTCTCCTGACAAAGAGAGAGACCTTAGTGAATTCAGAGAAGATTCAAATATTATTCATAGATAGACTTGATCATAAACCCACAATTCATCGGTCTCAACAAACACACCGCAAAAAGAAGATTACATCGAATAGATCTCCACAAGAGAGGGGGAGAACTTTGTATTGAGATTCAAAGAGAGAGAAGAAGCCATCTAGCTACTAACTATGGACCCGAAGGTCTGAGGTAAACTACTCACACTTCATCGGAGGGGCTAGGATGATGTAGAAGCCCTCCGTGATGACGGCCCTCTTCCGGCGGAGCTTCGGAACAGGCCCCAAGATGGGATCTCGTGGATACAGAAAGTTGCGGCGGTGGAATTAGGTTTTTGGCTCCTGTTCTGATCATTTGGGGGTACGTGTGTATATATAGGAGGAAGGAGTACATCGGTGGAGCACCGAGGGGCCCACGAGGCAGGGGGCGCCCCCACCCTCGTGACGTCCTCTTTGATCCCTTGCAGTAGGGTCCAAGTCTCCTGGATCACGTTCAGTGAGAAAATCACGTTCCCGAAGATTTTATTCTGTTTGGACTCCGTTTGATATTTTGTTTCTCCGAAACACTGAAATAGGCAAAAACAGCAATTCTGGGCTGGGCCTCCGGTTAATAGGTTAGTCCAAAAAATAATATAAAAGTGGAAAATAAAGCCCAATATAGTCCAAAACAGTAGATAATATAGCATGGAGCAATCAAAAATTATAGATACGTTGGAGACGTATCAGGCATCCCCAAGCTTAATTCCTGCTCGTCCTCGAGTAGGTAAATGATAAAAAGAGAATTTTTGATGCAGAGTGCTACTTGGCATAATTTCAATGCAAATCTTCTTAATTGTGGTATGAATATTCAGATTAGAAAGATTCAAGACAAAAGTTTATATTGACACAAAAATAATAATACTTCAAGCATACTAACAAAGCAATTATGTCTTCTCATAATAACATGGCCAAAGAAAGTTATCCCTACAAAATCATATAGTCTGGCTATGCTCTATCTTCACCACACAAAGTATTTAAATCATGCACAACCCCGATGACAAGCCAAGCAATTGTTTCATACTCTAACTTTTTCAAAACTTTTTCAATCTTCACGCAATACATGAGCGTGAGCCATGGATATAACACTATAGGTGGAATAGAATGGTGGTTGTGGAGAAGACAAAAAGGAGAAGATAGTCTCACATCAACTAGGCGTATCAACGGGCTATGGAGATGCCCATCAATAGATATCAATGTGAGTGAGTAGGGATTGCCATGCAACGGATGCACTAGAGCTATAAATGTATGAAAGCTCAACAAAAGAATCTAGTGGGTGTGCATCCAACTTGCTTGCTCACGAAGACCTAGGGCAATTTGAGGAAGCCCATCATTGGAATATACAAGCCAAGTTCTATAATGTAAAATTCCCACTAGTATATGAAAGTGACAACATATGAGACTCTCTATATGAGGAACATGGTGCTACTTTGAAGCACAATATATGAGACTCGCTATATCATGGTGCTACTTTGAAGCACAAGTGTGGACAAAGGATAGTAGCATTGCCCCTTTTTGGGCCTTCTTTTTTTCTTTGGCCTTTCTTTTTTTGGGGACAATGCTCTATTGAATGATGATCATCACACTTCTATTTATTTACAACTCAATGATTACAACTCGATACTAAAACAAAGTATGACTCTATATGGATGCCTCCGGCGGTGTACCGGGATATGCAATGAATCAAGAGTGACAAGTATGAAAAAATTATGAACGGTGGCTTTGCCACAAATACTATGTCAACTACATGATCATGCTAAGAAATATGACAATGATGGATGTGTCATGATGAACTAGATGGTGGAAAGTTGCATGGCAATATATCTCGGAATGGCTATGGAAATGCCATAATAAGTAGGTATGGTGGCTGTTTTGAGGAAGGTATATGGTAGGTGTATGATACCGGTGAAAGTTGCATGGTATTAGAGAGGCTAGCAAGGGTGGAAGGGTGAGAGTGCGTATGATCCATGGACTCAACATTAGTCATAAAGAACTCATATACTTATTGCAAAAATCTATAAGTTATCAAAGCAAAGTACTACGCGAATGCTCCTAGGGGGATAGATTGGTAGGAAAAGACCATCGCTCGTCCCCAACCGCCACTCATAAGGAAGACAATCAATAAATAAATCATGCTCCGACTTCATCACATAATGGTTCACCATACGTGCATGCTATAGGAATCACAAAATTCAACACAAGTATTCTTTAAATTCACAACTACTCCACTAGCATGACTTTAATATTATCACCTCCATATCTCAAAACAATTATCATGCTTCAATCTTTTCTTAGTATTCAACACACTCAAAAGAAAGTTTCACAAATCTTGAATACCAAGCATATTATTATTAAGAAAATTACCATGCTATTAAGATACTCTCAAAATAATTTAAGTGAACCATGAGATATCAATAGTTTCTTTAAAACAAATCCACCACCGTGCTCTAAAAGATATAAGCGAAGCACATAGAGTATTATATCAAATTTTAATTCATGTATGGCTCTCTCAAAAGGTGTGTGCAGCAAGGATTATTGTGGCATACTAACAAAAAAAGACACAAATAATACAAGACGCTCCAAGCAAAACACATATCATGTTGGTGAATAAAAATATAGCTCCAAGTAAATTACCGATGGAAGTGGACGAAAAGAGGGGATGCCTTCCGGGGCATCCCCAAGCTTTGACTTTTTGGTGCCCTTGGATTATCTTGGGGGTGCCATGGTAATCCCCAAGCTTAGGCTCTTGCCACTCCTTGTTCCATAATCCATCAAATTCTTACCCAAAACTTGAAAACTTCACAACACAAAACTCAAAATAGAAAACTCGTGAGCTCCTTTAGCGAAAGAAAACAAAAGACCACTTCAAGGTACTTTAATGAACTCATTATTTATTTATATTGGTGTTAAACCTACTTTATTCCAACTTCTCTATGGATTACAAACTATTTTACTAGCCATAGATTCATCAAAATAAGCAAACAACACACGAAAAACAGAATCTGTCAAAAACAGAACAGTCTGTAGTAATCTGAAGCTAGCGCAAGATCTGGAACCCCAAAAATTCTAAAATAAATTGCTGGACGTGAGGAATTTATCTATTAATCATCTGCAAAAAGAATTAACTAAATATAACTCTTCAAATAAAAATGACAGCAGTTCTCGTGAGCGCTAAAGTTTCTGTTTTTTTACAGCAAGTTCAACAAGACTTTCCCCAAGTCTTCCCAACGGTTCTACTTGGCACAAACACTAATTAAACACAAAAAACACAACCAAAACAGAGTCTAGATAATTTATTTATTAATAAACAGGATAAAAAATGAAGGAATAAAAATAAAATTGGGTTGCCTCCCAACAAGCGCTATCGTTTAACGCCCCTAGCAAGGCATAAAAGCGAGGATAGATCTAGGTATTGCCATCTTTAGTAGGAAATTCTTCAATTAGGCATATACCATCTTTAGGAATTTCTTTATTTTTATTAATTATCAAAATTTTAGGCACAAGATCGAAAAATTCATTTGTAATAAATGGTTCCTTGATGATAGCAAAAAGATTGGGATGAATACTTATAGATTTAAGATCAGCAGTTTCCTTACTAGATGATTCACCCTTATTTTTAGGAACATACATAAGCTTGGCAATTTTAGTAGGAGGACTAGGAGTATTCTTTGTGGAAGAAAAAGCGGTTCCCAAATTTGTAATGATACCCTCAAGTTTATCAATTCTAGTAGAATCTAAGTTCATCTTCTCATTAACTATGGGTTCCTTTTTCTTAATATTTTTCAAAGCCATTCCTACCTTAGATCCATATTGAGTAATTTGATTGTGGATCTTTTTATCTAGATTTTCAATTGATTCAATAGTAGCAACTTTATTTTCAATAATTTCAAGTCTTTGCATAACATGCTCCAAAGTTAACATGGTTCCATTAACCAAAAGAGGTGGTGAGCCAAATAAATCTAACATAGCATTATAAGAATCAAAAGTATGGCTACCCAAGAAGTTCCCTCCGGTAATGGTATCGAGGATATATCTTTACCAAGGATTAACACCTACATAAAAATTGTGAAGAAGAACTAAGGTAGATTGCTTCCCGATAGATCTATTTTGAGCATTGCAAATTCTATACCAAGCATCTTTTAGATTTTCTCCCTCCCTTTGTTTAAAATTAAGAACTTCACTCTCGGGAGACAACGGAGAAGATATGAGACTAGTCATGACGACAAGCAAACAAACTAGCACGCGAGCAAACAAGAGGCAAGCGGAAAGGAGGTAAACAGAGAGGGAGGATAGAGAGAGAGAGGGCAAATAAAACGGTAAGGGTGAAGTGGGGGAGAGGAAAACAAGAGGCAAATGGCAAATAATGTAATGCGAGAGATAGGGATTATGATGGGTACTTGGTATATTGACTTTTTGCGTAGACTCCCCGGCAATGGCGCCAGAAATCCTTCTTGCTACGTCTTGAGCTTGCGTTGGTTTTCCCCGAACAGGAAGGGATGATGCAGCAGAGTAGCGTAAGTATTTCCCTCAGTTTTTGAGAACCAAGGTATCAATCCAGTAGGAGGCCACGCTCAAGTCCCTCGTACCTGCACAAAACGATAGCTACTCGCAACCAACGCGATTAGGGGTTGTCAATCCCTTCACGGTCACTTACGAGAGTGAGATTTGATAGATATAATATTTTTGGTATTTTTGATGTAAAGATGCAAAGTAAAAAGTAAAGGCAAAGTAAAAAGGAAAACAAGATTAAAGTGATGGAGATTGATATGATGAGAATAGACCCGGGGGCCATAGGTTTCACTAGTGGCTTCTCTCAAGAGCATAAGTATTCTACGGTGGGTGAACAAATTACTGTTGAGAAATTGATAGAATTTAGCATAGTTATGCGAATATCTAGGCATGATCATGTATATAGGCATCACGTCCGTGACAAGTAGACCGAAACGATTCTGCATCTACTACTATTACTCCACTCATCGACCGCTATCCAGCATGCATCTAGAGTATTAAGTTAAAAATAGAGTAATGCCTTAAGCAAGATGACATGATGTAGAGAGATAAATTCATGCAATATGAAATAAAACCCATCTTGTTATCCTCGATGGCAACAATACAATACGTGCCTTGCTGCCCCTTCTGTCACTGGGAAAGGACACCGCAAGATCGAACCCAAAGCTAAGCACTTCTCCCATGGCAAGAACTACCAATCTAGTTGGCCAAACCAAACGGATAATTCGAAGAGACTTGCAAAGATAACCAATCATGCATAAAAGAATTCAGAGAAGATTCAAATATTATTCATAGATAGACTTGATCATAAACCCACAATTCATCGGTCTCAACAAACACACCGCAAAAAGAAGATTACATCGAATAGATCTCCACGAGACAGGGGGAGAACTTTGTATTGAGATTCAAAGAGAGAGAAGAAGCCATCTAGCTACTAACTATGGACCCGAAGGTCTGAGGTAAACTACTCACACTTCATCGGAGGGGCTAGGATGATGTAGAAGCCCTCCGTGATGACGACCCTCTTCCGGCGGAGCTCCGGAACAGGCCCCAAGATGGGATCTCGTGGATACAGAAAGTTGCGGCGGTGGAATTAGGTTTTTAGCTCCTGTTCTGATCATTTGGGGGTATGTGTGTATATATAGGAGGAAGGAGTATGTCGATGGAGCACCGAGGGGCCCACGAGGCAGGGGGCGCGCCCTAGGGGGCGCCCCCCACCCTCGTGATGTCCTCTTTGATCCCTTGCAGTAGGGTCCAAGTCTCCTGGATCACGTTCAGTGAGAAAATCACGTTCCCGAAGATTTTATTCCGTTTGGACTCCGTTTGATATTTTGTTTCTCCGAAACACTGAAATAGCCAAAAAAACAGCAATTCTGGGCTGCGCCTTTGGTTAATAGGTTAGTCCCAAAAATAATATAAAAGTGGAAAATAAAGCCCAATATAGTCCAAAACAGTAGATAATATAGCATGGAGCAATCAAAAATTATAGATACGTTGGAGACGTATCAAGAAGCTACAAAGAATCTATGACGACCAGTGAAGAACACAAGATGGAAACTTCACGAACCGTAATGCAGATCTATAGGGGTGAGAAAGCGAGAGCTTACGGATGCAGAGCTGCTGCGGAAGATCGTTGTCGTTCTCTGGACAAGCTCAGGGTGATGCAGCGGCCGGAGTTGAGGACGACGGTGCGCTGCGGCGGTGACGGAGCTCGAGCGGCAGAAGGAGTTGCGAGAGGAAGAAGAAGAAAGAGGAAGGACCGGTTGTGCCTATTTATAAGGGATAAGTGAAAGGGCAGGCGCAAAAATCGAGGAAGACCGAAGTAATGATTATCCAACTAAATGGACGCCTCGATTTTCGGAAGACATTAAGATAAGGATCCGTTGAAGATGACGTCATGGCGGTTTTCCAAATTTTCTGAAGATGACGTCATGGCGGGTAACAGAGCTTTTACAAAACAGCAGAAGAGGGATTTCGTCTAAGTGTTGGAGATTGATAAGAACAAAGTTCAAATCAACCTGGGGCCTAATGTTGGGAATATAACTACTAGGTATGACCCGCCCAGGAGGGGCCGGGTCAATATTCATGGCAGGTTATTAAAAGAAGCCCAGTGAATATACAAGGCGATGGGTTTTTATAAGACTTGTAGTAGGCCCAAGCCCAGAGGCGGCTTAAGGCCTGTAATTGTAAACCACAATGTATAGTTAAGACTTGTAAAGAAAGGCATGTAAAAGAAGTCACCGAGCCGGACACGTTGTATGAGCCGGCCGGGACTCTGTAGGCCACCAGGCGTCTACCCGTGTATATACGGGGACGACCCGTCGGCGGCTTAGAAAAAGAAACAAGAGATCGAGAGCCAAGCTAGCAGATTACGCTCCTTGGTCATCGAAACCTAGAAATACGACAACAATCGGACTAGGCCTTACCTTCACCGCAAGGGGCCGAACCAGTATAAACCTCTCGTGTCCTTTGTCCCGATTAACCCATTTAAGCTTCCTAGTTGCGATGGCTCCACGACTAAGTTCTTTCACTAGGACATCTACCGTGACAATTCCACGACACCATCACTATTATCTTTACTATTTTTCTTAGTTCGATCCTTTTGATAATATCTTGATCTACTAGAATAAAGTTTTAGTATGATCTAGTTGTGAGTTTACTTTATGATTCTTCTATGTAATCGAGTCCATGAGCTATATATAATAAAGATTAGTGTTGAGTCAAGGGCTTGATTATCTTGCTATGATCTTGAGGGAATAAAATAAAAGAGAAAGAATAAAAAGAAATAAAGAGATAATATGGATCTTATGGAGAGTAATGAGCTCACATATAAAGAGTATGATGAATAAAAGTTATTGAGAGTTGACAAACATAGTTTTGGTCATCATTGCAATTAATAGGAAGTAATAAAGAAAGAGTGGTCTTCACATATAAATATACTATCTTGGACATCTTTTATGATTGTGAGCACTCATTAAAGTATGATATGCTAAAGAGTTGATGTTGGACAAGGAAGACAATGTAATGGGTTATGTTTTCTTACATCTAAGATACATTATATTGTCATGGATCATACAACATGTTGAGCTCACCTTTCCCTCTCATGCTAGACAAGTTCTTTGCACCAAGTAGAAATAGTACTTGTGCTTCCAAATATCCCTAAACCCAGTTTTGCCATGAGAGTCCACCATACCTACCTTTGGATTGAGTAAGATCCTTCAAGTAAGTTGTCATCGGTGCATGCAATAAAAATTGCTCTCTAATATGTATGACTTATTAATGTGGACAAAATAAGCTTTATAGATCTTGTGATGTGGAAGAAATAAAAGCGACGGACTAAATAATAAAGGTCCATATCACAAGTGGCAACATAAAGTGACGTTCTTTTGCATTAAGATTTTGTGCATCCAACCATAAAAGCGCATGACGACCTCTGCTTCCCTCTGCGAAGGGCTTATCTTTTACTTTTATCTTCTACCTTATATAAGAGTCATGGTTATATTCACCTTTCCTTTTTACATTTTATCCTTTGGCAAGCACAATGTGTTGGAAAGATCCAGATTCATATAGCTAATTGGATGTGGGTTTGCATGAACTATTATTGTTGACGTTACCCTTGAGGTAAAAAGTTGGGAGGCAAAACTATAAGCCCCTATCTTTCTCTGTGTCCGATTAAAACTCCATACCCATAAGTATTGCGTGAGTGTTAGCAATTGTGAAAGACTAAATGATAGTTGAGTGTGTGGACTTGCTGAAAAGCTCTTATATTGACTCTTTCCTATGTTATGATAAATTGCAATTGCCTCAATGACTGAGATTAGAGTTTGTTGGTTCTCAATGAAGTTTATGATTCATACTTGAAATTGTGATTGAATTGTTACTTTAGCATAAGAGATCATATGACAATATATATATATATATGTTGTTGTTCTAAGAATGATCTTGATGCCCTCATGTCCATATTTTATTTTATCGACACCTCTATCTCCAAACATGTGGACATATTTTTCGACTTGGGCTTTCGCTTGAGGACAAGCGAGGTCTAAGCTTGGGGGAGTTGATACGTCCATTTCGCATCATGCTTTTATATCGATATTTATTACATTATGGGCTGTTATTACACATTATGTCACAATACTTATGCCTATTCTCTCTTATTTTACAAGGTTTACATGAAGAGGGGGAATGCTGGCAGCTGGAATTCTAGGCTGGAAAAGGAGCAAATATTAGAGACCTATTCTGCACAGCTCCAAAAGTCCTAAAACTTCACGGAAGTTATTTTCAGAACATATAAAAAATACTGAGCGAAGAAAGCACCAGAGGGGGCCACCCACCAGCCACGAGGGTGGGGGCACGCCCCCTGCCTCATGGGCCCCCTGGTGGCCCTCCGATGCCCATCTTTGGCTATATGGAGTCTTTCGTCCGAGGAAAAATTATAAGCAAGCTCACAGGATGAAACTCCGCCGCCACGAGGCGGAACCAATCTAGGGCTCCGGCGGAGCTGTTCTGCCGGGGAAAGATCCCTCCAGGAGTTGTTCCGTCAACGATCCTCTCATCGAGAGGGGGTCAATCTCCATCAACATCTTCACCAGCACCATCTCATCTCAAACCCTAGTTCATCTCTTGTATCCAATCTTTGTATCCAAACCACAGATTGGTACCTGTGGGTTGCTAGTAGTGTTGATTACTCCTTGTAGTTGATGCTAGTTGGTTTACTAGGTGGAAGATTATATGTTCAGATCCATTATGCATATTAAGACCCCTCTGATTATGAACATGAATATGCTTTGTGAGTAGTTACGTTTGTTCCTGAGGACATGTGAGAAGTCTTGCTATAAGTAGTCATGTGAATTTGGTATTCGTTCGATATTTTGATGAGATGTATGTTGTCATCCCTCTAGTGGTGTCATGTGAACGTCGACTACATGACACTTCACCTTTGTTTGGGCCTAGAGGGAGGCATTGGGAAGTAATAAGTAGATGATGGGTTGCTAGAGTGACAGAAGGTTAAACCCTAGTTTATGTGTTGCTTCGTAAGGGGCTGATTTGGATCCATATGTTTCATGCTATGGTTAGGTTTACCTTAATACTTTTATTGTAGTTGTGGATTCTTGCAATGGGGTTTAATCGTAAGTGGGATGATTGTCCAAGTAAGGACAGTACCCAAGCACCGGTCCACCCACATATCAAATTATCAATGTACCGAACGCGAATCATATGAACGTGATGAAAACTAGCTTGACGATAATTCCCATGTGTCCTCGGGAGCGCTTTCCTTCATATAATAGTTTGTCCAGGCTTGTCCTTTGCTATAAAAAGGATTGGGCCATCTTGCTGCACCTTATTTACTTTTATTACTTGCTATTCGTTACAAATTATCTTATCACAAAACTATCTGTTACCGATAATTTTAGTGCTTGTAGAGAATACCTTACTGAAAACCGCTTATCATTTCCTTCTGCTCCTCATTGGGTTTGACACTCTTACTTATAGAAAGGACTACGATAGATCCCCTATACTTGTGGGTGATTAGATCCCCGTTGTAGGGTTTGCAATATGTTCATGGTTTGCTTATTGTCTGTGTTGCGTGAGTGATAGAAACACAAACTTGGATAAGTGGGTTATTGAAGGAAATATGCCCTAGAGGCAATAATAAAATTGTTATTTATATTTCCTTATATCATGATAAATGTTTATTATTCCTGCTGGAATTTTATTAACCAGAAACTTGAAACATGTGTGAATACATAGACAGAACAAAGTGTCCCTAGTATGCCTCTACTAGACTAGCAGCTCGTTAATCAAAGATGGTTAAGTTTCCTGACCATAGACATGTGTTGTCATTTGATGAACGGGATCGCATCATTAGGAGAATAATGTGATGCACAAGACCCATCCGTTGGCTTAGCATTATGATCGTTGAGTTTTATTGCTATTGCTTTCTTCATGACTTATACATGTTCTCTGACTATGAGATTATGCAACTCCCGAATATCGGAGGAACACCTTGTGTGCTGATACGTCTCCGTTGTATCTACTTTTCCAAACACTTTTGCCCTTGTTTTGGACTCTAACTTGCATGATTTGAATGGAACTAACCCGGACTAACGCTATTTTTCAGCAGAATTGCCATGGTGTTATTTTCGTGCAGAAATAAAAGTTCTCAGAATGACCTGAAAATCAACGGAGATTATTTTTGGAATATATAAAAAATACTAGAAGACGAATCCATGTCAGGGGTGCACACCCTGTCCAAGAGGCTGGGGGCGCGCCTACCCCTCTGGGTGCACCCCCTGCCTCGTGGGCCCCCTGACGCTCCACCGACCTCAACTCCAACTCCATATATTCACTTTCGGGGATAAAAAAATCAAAGAGAAGGATTCATCACGTTTTACGTTACGGAGCGGCCGCCAAGCCCTAAACTCTCTCGGGGGGCTGATCGGGAGTCCGTTAGGGGCTCCGGAGAGGGGAATCCGTCGCCATCGTCATCATCAACCTCCCTCCATCACCAATTTCATGATGCTCACCGCCGTGCGTGAGTAATTCCATCGTAGGCTTGCTGGACGGTGATGAGTTGGATGAGATTTATCATGTAATCGAGTTAGTTTTGTTAGGGTTTGATCCCTAGTATCCATTATGTTCTGATATTGATGTTGCTATGACTTTGCTATGCTTAATGCTTGTCACTAGGGCCCGAGTGCCATGATTTTAGATCTGAACCTATTATGTTTTCATGAATATATGAGAGTTCTTGATCCTATCTTGCAATTCTACATTCACCTACTATGTGTTATGATCCGTTAACCCAGAAGCGACAATAATCAGGACCATTACCGGTGATGACCGTAGTTTGAGGAGTTCATGTATTCACTATGTCTTAATGCTTTGGTCTGGTACTCTATTAAAAGGAGGCCTTAATATCCCTTAGTTTCCAATAGGACCCCGCTGCCACGGGAGGGTAGGACAAAAGATGTCATGCAAGTTCTTTTCCATAAGCACGCATGACTATATTCGGAATACATGTCTACATTATATTGATGAACTGGAGCTAGTTCTATGTCACCCTATGTTATAACTATTGCATGATTGATCACATCCGACATAATTCTCCATCACTAATCCAATGCCTACGAGCTTTT
Organism: Triticum urartu; assembly: GCF_003073215.2. Classification (NCBI taxonomy): domain Eukaryota; kingdom Viridiplantae; phylum Streptophyta; class Magnoliopsida; order Poales; family Poaceae; genus Triticum; species Triticum urartu. The sequence continues at coordinate 63,673,830 of NC_053026.1, forward strand.
CATATATTGTTCTTCGCTTATTTACTTTTCCGTTGCTACTGTTACAATCACTATAAAACCAAAAATATTACTTTCGCTACCATTACCACTACTATGATATTACTTTGCTACTAAACACTTTGTTGCAGATATTAAGTTTCCAGGTGTGGTTAAATTGACAACTCAGCTTCTAATACTTGAGAATATTCTTTGGCTCCCCTTGTGTCGAATCAATAAATTTGGTTTGAATACTCTACCCTCGAAAACTGTTGCGATCCCCTATACTTGTGGGTTATCAAGGCTATTTTTTGGCGCCGTTGCCGGGGAGCATAGCTCTATTCTTTGAGTCACTTGGGATTTATATCTGCTTATCATTATGAAGAACCTGAAAGATCAAAGAACCAAGATTTTTCCCTCAACTACGAGGGAAGGTAAGGAACTTCCATCTAGCTCTACAATTAATTCACCTTCTATTTTGAGTAAACTTGCGACACCTACACATGCTATTGCTTCCGATAGGTCGCATGTTATTGATGATGCCACTTTTGCTTTGCATAATACTTACGATGAAACTACTTCTATGCTTGATAATACTGTGCCACTAGGTGAATTTCTTGATGAACAACTTGCTAGGGCTAGAGAGAATGAAATTATTGAAACCGATAATATTGATGAAAGTGATGATGAAGATTCTCCCCCTAGATATTAATTGCCTATTGTTCCCGAGGGTTATGTTCTGGATGAAGAAACTGCTAGAGACTTCTTAGCTTGCAATGATAGATCTGATCTTAAGAAATTATTAGCTAAGCTTAAAGAAAAGTCTTTGAATGCTAGAATGAAATATGACCCAGCTTTTTCTACTTCACCTAGCTTTATTACTGATAAGGATTATGATTTCTCTGTCGATCCTGAGTTAATTACTTTGGTTGAATCTGATTCTTTTTATGGCTATGAATCTGAAATTTTTGTGGCACATCTCACTTAATTAAATGATATAGCCACCCTGTTTACTAATGATGAGAAAAACTCGCAATTACTTTATCCTTCAGTTGTTTTCGTTCTCATTAAAGGGTGATGCTAAGACATGGTTTAATTCTCTTGATCCTGGTTGTGTGCGTAGTCCCTAGGATATGATTTATTACTTCTCTACTAAATATTTCCGCGCTCATAAGAAACAAGCTACCTTAAGGGAAATATATAATTTTGTGCAAATTGAAGAAGAGAGTCTCCACAAGCTTTGGGGAGGCTTCTCCGTTTACTTAATGCTTTGCTTGATCATCCTCTCAAGAAAAATGAAATACTTGATATCTTTTATAATGGACTAACCGATGCTTCTAGAGACTACATGAATAGTTGTGCTGGTTGTGTTTTCAGGGAAAGAACCGTCGATCAAGCTGAATTGCTATTGAATAATATGTTGACTAATGAAAATAATTGGACACTTCCTGAACCAACTACTAAGCCAACTCCGAAGAAAAGGGGGATTCTATTTCTCAGTCCTGAAGATATGCAAGAGGCAAAGAAATCTATGAAAGAAAAAGGTATTAAAGTTGAAGATGTTAAGAATTTACCACATGTTGAAGAAATACATGGTCTTGATAACCCGAGACAGGTAGTAAAGGTAAATTCTCTCTATAGATTTGATAAATCTGAAATCCCATTTTCTAAGTTTGCTAGCCCATGCTTGGATGAGTTTGATGACTTTATTGTTAAACAAGAAAATTTCAATGCTTATGTTGGTAGACAATTGAAACACAATGCTGATATGCTTGAACACTTGAGTGATTATATGGCTAATGTTAAAGGTGAACTTAAACTTATTAGTAAACATGCTTCTATGGTTACCACTCAAGTAGAACAAGTGCTTAAAGCTCAGAATGATTTGCTCAGTGAATTAAATAATAAGAAAAATGATAATGTTGTTAGACTTATGGCTAGAGGAGGTAAAATGACTTAGGAACCTTTGTATCCCGAGGGCCATCCTAAGAGAATTGAGCAAGATTCTCAGAGAACTAATGTTGATGCACCTAGTTCTTTTAAAGGGAAGAAAAAGAAAAATGATAGGACTTTGCATGCTGCTAGTGAACCTGTTGCTGACACACCTGAGAATCCCAATGATATTTCTATTTCTGATGCTGAAACACAATCTGGTAATGAACATGAACATAGTGATAATATTAATGATGATGTTCATGTTGATGCTCAACCTAGCAATGCTAATGATGTAGAGATTGAACCTGATGTTGATCTTGATAACCCACAATCAAAGAATCGATGTTATGATAAGAGAGACTTTGTTGCTAGGAAGCATGGTAAAGAAAGAGAACCATGGGTTCAGAAACTATAACACCTCGGATATGATTTACCTAATAAGTAATCCAACTCTTGCCATTTCCGGCGTTAAGTTATTTAATTTCCTCGGGTTCGGGTTTTTGTCTCCGTGTGTTGTTGTTGTTGTCATGCATCTCATATCATGTCATCATGTGCATTGCATTTGCATACGTGTTCGTCTCATGCATCCGAGCATTTTCCCCGTTGTCCGTTTTGCATTCCAGCACCCCTATCTCCTCCGGTGGTCATTTCTACCTTCTTTTCGTGTGTGGGGATTAAACATTTCCGGATTGGACCGAGACTTGCCAAGCGGCCTTGGTTTACTACCGGTAGACCGCCTGTCAAGTTTCGTACCATTTGCACTTCGTTTGATGCTCCAACGGTTAACCGGGGGACCGAGAAGGCCTCGTGTGTGTTGCAGCCCAAGACCCCTCCAATTTGGCCCAAAACCCACCAAAACCCTCTCCATCATCTAGAGCATTCGATCACGATCGCGTGGCCGAAAACCGCACCTCATTTGGACACTCCTAGCTCCCTCTATGCCTATAAATACACCCCCAACGAAATTCTCGGTTCCCCTCTCCCGAAACCCTAGATCCACTCCATCCGCCGCCGCCGAACGAAATTCCGCTGGCCGGACAGCGTCCGCCGCCGCCCGCAGCGAATCGTGAGCTACCACGTGTCAATCGCTGGCATCCTCCCGCCGAAGCCCGCCCGGGCCCAGGCGAGGCCCCCGCGGCCCGGATCCGCGGCGCCGTCCCGCGCCTTCGCCCCGCCGCCGCCTTCTCCCGCTCCGGCGATCGAGCCGGTCCAGCCCCGCCGCATGCCATCGCCGGAGTCCTCGCCGGCGCGAACTCGCCGCCACCCGAGCTCGCCGGTCCGGCCCCCGCGCCGCCCCGCGCCTTCCTCCTCGACGTTCGCGCCTCCTCCGCCGGCCGGATCCGACGACCCGGCCATCTCCGGCGTCCTCCACGTCCTCCCCGAAGCTACTCCGGCGAGCTCCCCGACGAACCTCGAAGTCCGCGCATGAACAGTGTTTTCAGATCCAGATCCGGATGGTTGACTTTCCTCCCGAAACCCTAATTATTTTGCTATGTTCATCATGCCGTAACTTTGCATCCGTAGATCCGTTTTGGGCGTGTAGCATATCAAAATGTTCGACTCAGAGAGCACATCATTTCATCTCATTGCATCATTTTCATTTGGGTTCATCTTGATGCCCGAAATGCTATTGGAAGAGTGCTATTTGAGTTAATTGTCAGATCTGCTGCACCAAATAGCTATTTGTCATTTTTGCCATGATTAATGTGTGCATGATATGCCCCTGAGCTCTACATGTGTTTTGTTATATGCTTTGTCATCTTTCCATAGGTGCTATCCATGTATTTTTGTGATGTGTGTGGTGACTAGCACAAGCTTGCAAAGTGGTGCATTCGTTAATGCTGATTTCAGGGACTTAGCAATTTCACTAAGTCCTTGATCTGTTTTTATCAATATGCCATATGTTCATGTTGTTTCCTAGTGATCCGTGCCTCTTTTGAGGATGATCAGTAAGGATGATTTGTTAATCTTGTAGTGCTCTATCAATCCATGTCTTTGTTTGCAATTATGGAGCACCCTAGCTTGAGTCAATCAAGCTCTACATTTGCTATTTCGTGAATCTGGGCAGATTGTCTACTTGTTAGCGATTTTGCCGAGGATGTTGTAGTTGATCCGTGCATGCTATGTTGTTGTTATTGCCATTTATAGCTTGAATAATGTGTATTCTTGATGGGTGTATGCTTAGATTGTCATGACATGCTCTGTAGTGAGTGCATCGAGCTCGTAAACATGCCTACTTGATATCTGATTTGCATGGTCCAGTTTTTCACCAAGTCTGTGATCTGTTTATGTTTTTGCCACGTTCACATGCTTGCAATTGTATTTTCTGATCCCTTTTGGCTCAAGGTCACTAAGGGACTTTTGTTAAGCTCTTTGAGTAGCTCCATACCATGCCTTGCTTTGCCATCTTAAGTTCCTGTAGCATATAGTTTTCTTGCTCCAAAGTGTGCTACCTGATCTGAAATTTCAGGCTAGTGTTAATTTCACTAAGTCTAAAACCTGTTTACCAATTGCACTTTTGCCATGCTTGTTTGAACCTCTTAATGGATGAATTGGCCATAGCTCAGTGTTCATATTTTGTTAAGCATCATGAGTGGATCCCTGTCATGTGTTTTGTTGGCATGTTTGAGTGTTGTAGCATATTTATCTTGTTGCATTTAGATGGCGACTTGTTGTTTATCACAGACCGGTGCCGTATTTGTTTTGCTTGCCATTTCCAAACCGTGCATCCGATTCCGGTGATCTCTATATCGATTTCAACCGAAATCACCTCACCTTTACAGTGGCACTCTTGGATTTCCAAGTTGAGGTCAGGTTCATTCATTCCTTGTCAAACCTTGCATATGCATCACATATTGCATCCCGCATAGCATACCATGTTTGCATCATGTTGTTTGAGCTTTGCACGTGGTTGATTGTGCTCTTGTTGCTTGTATGTCTTGATTGGGTAGAGCCGGGAGACGAGTTCGCTAACGAGGAGCCCGTTGAGTTTGCTTTCGAGGATCCCGTCAACTCTGACAACTTTGCAGGCAAGATGATCATACCCTCGAAATCACTTCTATCTTTGCTTTGCTAGAGAGCACTCTTTTGCTATGCCTATGCTACGATGCCTACCACTTGCTTATCATGCCTCCCAAATTGCCATGTCAAACCTCTAACCCACCATGTCCTAGCAAACCGTTGATTGGCTATGTTACCGCTTTGCTCAGCCCCTCTTATAGCGTTGCTAGTTGCAGGTGAAGATTGGAGATAGTTCCTTGTTGGAACATTATTTTCTTGTTGGGATATCATTATATTATCTGGTTATCTTAATGCACCTATATACTTGGTAAAGGGTGGAAGGCTTGGCCTTTTGCCTACTGTTTTGTTCCACTCTTGCCGCCCTAGTTTCCGTTATATCGGTGTTATGTTCCCGGATTTTGCGTTCCTTACGCGGTTGGGTGATAATGGGAACCCCTTGACAGTTCGCCTTGAATAAAACTCTTCCAGCAATACCCAACCTTGGTTTTACCATTTGCCACCTAGCCTCTTTTTCCCTTGGGTTTCCGGAGCCCGAGGGTCATCTTATTTAACCCCCCCCCCCCGGGGCCAGTGCTCCTCTGAGTGTTGGTCCAAACAGAGCCACTTGCAGCGCCACCTCGGGGATACTCGAGGTTTGGTTTTAGTTGTACGTAGTGTTCATCTGAGTGTGCCCTGAGAACAAGATATGTGCAGCTCCTATCGGGATTTGTCGGCACATTCGGGCGGTGTTGCTGGATTTGCTTTAACTTGTCGAAGTGTCTTGTAGAACCGGGATACCGAGTCTGATCGGAATGTCTCAGGAGAAGGTATATCCTTCGTTGACCGTGAGAGCTTGTCATGGGCTAAGTTGGGACTCCCCTGCAGGGATTTGAACTTTCGGAAGCCGTGCCCGTGGTTATGGGCACATGGGAATATGTTAATATCCGGTTGTAGATAACTTGAACCTTAACTTAATTAAAATGAATCAACTGGGTGTGTTACCGTGATGGTCTCTTCTCGGCGGAGTCCGGGAAGTGAACACAGTGTTGGAGTAATGTTTGTCATAGTTGGTTCTCTAGTTCTTCATTCGTGCTTTGCCTTCTCTTCTCGCTCTCTTTTGCGAACAGGTTAGCCACCATATATGTTAGTCGCTTGCTGCAGCTCCAGATATTACCTTGCCTTACCTATAAGCTTAAATAGTCTTGATCACGAGGGTGCGAGATTGCTGAGTCCCTGTGGCTCACAGATTACTTCCAAACCAGATGCAAGGCCTGATGACTCCGTTCCAGATGATGCGCTTGAGCTCAAGTGGGAGTTCGACGAGGACTCGCGCCGTTACTATGTGTCTTTCCCTGATGAGCAGTAGTGGTGCCCAGTTGGGGCGATCGGGACCGTGTCGCATGTTGGGTTGATCTTTATTTTGGCACCGTAGTCGGGCCATGAGTGATTGGATGATGTAATGCTATTTATGTACTTTGTTTGATGTGGCGAGTGTAAGCCAACTATGTACCTTCCCCTTTTATTATCTATTTTACATGGGATGTTGTGAAGGTTGCCTTACTTGCGACATTGCTTTCAATGCGATTATGCCTCTAAGTCGTGCTTCGACACGTAGGAGATATAGCCGCATCGAGGGCGTTACAAGTTGGTAATCAGAGCCTTCCCCGACCTTAGGAGCCCCCACTGCTTGATAGTTTTTAGCAGCCGTTGTTGAGTCTAGAAAAATGTTTTGAGTCATTTAGGAATTATATATCGGACAGTTTAGGAATTCTTTTTACTCCTCTATCCCTTCATCGCTCTGGTAAGGCATCCTGACGTAGAGTTTGACTCTTCTCTTCTCAAATTTCACTAAAAAAATTTAGGATCACGCGGGTATCTTGGAATCGTTCTGATGGTTTTGTGACGAGAACATTGTTCTTGGTGCCTCCTGTCATTTAGGGGTTGTGGCACTGTCCTGCGGAGTTGAGCTCCGAGTTGTTATCGTCACAATTTTATCATTGCAGTTCTGGAATACCTGGGTTTAGTTCGCCGACATCGAAAATATCTTTTATGCAGTTGTCGGTGAGAAAACCTCGACGCCACCCAGTACTGGGGCGGGAGTTCGGTAGTATTGCCATAACTTGTATAACAGATGCTTTTCGAAGGTTGAGGTAGATGGTTTCCGAAGTTTTTCTCGGTTATGTGTTGAAGGATGGATACAGCTGGATGTAGGATTTGCTATATTTGGGTGAGATATTATGCTTCCCCTGTATCCCCAACACCTGATTGCATAACCGGAAAGGTTCGGGAATTTCATAGGTGGGAATTCTTGTAGCTCTAGCTCTTCTTCCATGGATATTTGGTTTGAGATTGGGATTTCTTACCGAGTATTCGTTCTTGATCCGTACCTTGTTGATTTTATTCCTCTACCTAAATTCTAAGTGGCTTCGCAATTTATGGATATGTGACCATTTCAATTGGAATGCATTCGTTCTTATGTTCGGATGTGAAGACTATATGTTGCAATTTCTACCCATTGGTTTCAGCTTCAATATTTGTCTATCAGTGTGCTAATGGATGTCAACCTCTTCAGGATGGCTCCTCCAACGCGCACGACTCCGAATCATGATCCTCCACCACCACCACCTCCTCCGGAGGCATGGCAAGCTGTGATGGCCGCAACCAATGCAAACACGCAGTTGATCATGCAAATTCTTCAAGAGTGCAACCAAGCGAACCAAGGCAACCAAGGCAACCAGGGCAACAATCAGAATCACTTGGCTACACTCAACCAGTTCCTTGCTAACCAGCCAAAGACCTTCAGCAATTGTGTTGAGGCAATTGATGCTGACGATTGGCTCGTGGACTTGTGCAAGCATTTTGAGTGTAGTAACGTCAGGCCTGAGGACTTTGTCAAGTTCGCTTCCTTCCAACTCAAAGACCAAGCTGCAAAATGGTTTCAGCAGTACAAGGATTCCAGAGGAGGCCGTGTGATTACCTGGGATGAATTCCGTCAAGACTTGAAAGCTCATCATATTCCTCAGAGCGTGGTTGAAAGCAAGCATGAGGAATTCTGCAACCTGAAGCAAGGCTCTTTGTCTGTCTATGACTACAACAAGTTGTTTCATAAGCTCGCCTGTTTTGCTAAGCAGGATGTCCCTGATGAGAAGAGCATGATATACCAGTTCAGGGGTGGTCTCAGAGAGGAAATCCAGCTAGCTCTTGTTCTCTTTGAGCCCTTGAGGTACGATGAGTTCTACAACATGGCATTGAAGCAAGAGGCTGCTCAACTGAAGTGCGATGCTTCCAAGAAGCGAGTCAGAGATGCTACTCCTTCTTCCTCTACTCAAGTGGCCAAGCAGCAGAAGTATTGGCTTCCTCCTCCTCCGTTCCGTCAGCCGTATCAACAGAAGAGCAAAGGTGGAAGTGGATCTTCCCACCCACCCAACCCTGGCTTTCAGAACAAGACTTCGTCTCAAGCTCCAAGATCGAGTGCTCCGTATCACGGTCCGCTTTCTGAGGTCACGTGCAACAAGTGCCAACAGAAGGGTCACTATGCCAACAAATGCTTCAATCAGAGGCGTCTCCCTCCTCCTCCTCCTGTGAGATCGGCAAGTACAGCTGTGGTAAAGCATAACCCCAAGCACGCCAAGGTCAACTTGTTGAATGCAGCTCAGGCAGAGGACTCGCCAGATGTCATCATGGGTAACCTTCCTGTTAACGATGTTCCTGCAAAAAGTTCTTTTTGACACTGGTGCATCTCTTTCTTTTATTTCAACACCGTTTGTTGCCAAGAATGATTTTGTGACCGAAAGGATTCCTTTCCCGTTGAAGATTGTGTCTCCGGGCAAGCAAATGACTTCTAACAATTGCGTCCCGGATGTCTCTATCACGTTGGGCGACTACGAGTTCCTTTCTTCTCCGGTGGTTCTTGGTAACTCGGATATTGATCTTATTATCAAAATGGATTGGCTATCTAAGCACAAGGCGCATCTTGATTGTGCTGCCAGGCAGATTCAATTGACTCATTCGTCTGAGGATGTTATTGTCTTTGCCACTCGTGATGATACCATCCGTCTGTTTTCTCTCAATGAGAAGGGTGAACTGGATGCCATCTCTCAAATTCCAGTCGTTTGCGAATATCAAGACGTCTTTCCAGAAGAGCTTCCAGGAATGCCTCCGCACCGGCCAGTTGAATTCGTCATCGATCTTGAGCCTGGCACGGAACCGGTTTGCAAGCGTCCTTACAAGCTCGGACCTGAAGAGTTGAAGGAGCTGAAGAAGCAACTTGATATTCAAGAGCGAGTTGGTCTCATCCGACCTAGTTCCTCTCCGTGGGGTTGTGGAGTACTTTTTGTGAAGAAGAAGGATGGAACGGACCGACTTTGTGTTGACTACCGTCCATTGAACAATAAGACTATCAAGAACAAATACCCACTTCCCAACATCAACGAGCTGTTCGAACAACTCAAAGGTGCCCAAGTATTCTCCAAGCTTGATCTCCGTATGGGTTATCACCAGATTCGAATCCGTGAGCAAGATATTCCCAAGACGGCTTTCAGGACAAGCTATGGTTCATATGAATACACTGTCATGTCTTTTGGCCTCGTCAACGCTCCTCCGACTTTCTCTCGCATGATGAACTTCATCTTCAATGCCTACACAAACGACTTTGTTTTGGTCTATCTCGACGACATTCTGGTCTTTTCGAAGAACAAGGAAGATCATGCCAAGCACTTGCGTTTGGTACTCGATAAGCTTAGGGAACACCAATTCTACGCCAAGTTCTCAAAGTGCGAATTTTGGCTCGATGAGGTTCTTTATCTTGGGCATATCATCTTTGCCAAGGGCATTGCGGTGAATCCTGAGAAGGTGTCTGCAATTGTGAATTGCGAACCACCTCAGAACGTGAAGCAACTCCGTAGCTTCCTCGGTCTCGCAAGCTACTGTCGAAGGTTCATTGAGAACTTTTCAAAGATCGTGAAGCCTCTTTCAAACCTTCTCCAGAAGCACATCAAGTACGTTTGGTCTCCGGAATGTGACATCGCTTTCAACACTTTGAAAGAGAAATTGGTCACTGCTCCAGTTCTGACTCCTCCTGATGAATCCAAACCGTTCGAGGTCTTCTGCGATGCCTCTCTTCAAGGTCTTGGTGCAGTGTTGATGCAAGAGAAGAAAGTTGTGGCTTATACCTCTCGCCAGTTGAAGCCCAACGAGAAGAACTACCCCACTCACGACCTCAAGTTGGCGGCAGTTGTGCATGCTCTTTTGACTTGGAGACATCTCTTATTGGGAAGAAAAGTGGACATCTTCACTAACCACAAGAGTCTCAAGTACATCTTCACTCAGCCTAATCTCAACCTCAGGCAGACTCGCTGGGTCAAAATGATTCAAGAGTATAATCCGAGTATCGAGTATACTCCAGGCAAGGCCAACGTGATTGCTGACGCATTGAGCAGGAAGGCTTATTGCAACAGCCTGATTCTCAAGCCTTATCAACCCGAGCTTTGTGAAGCTTTCCGCAAACTCAATCTGCAAGTTGTTCCTCAGGGTTTCCTCGCCAACCTTCAAGTCTCTCCTACCTTGGAAGACCAGATTCGTCAGGCTCAACTTCTTGATGCTATGGTGAAGAAGGTGAAGATTGGGATTGCCAAGAGTCAACCCAAGTACAAGTGCTACCGCCTTGATGACAAGGATACTCTCTTCTTCGAGGATCGTATTGTTGTGCCCAAAGGTGACCTTCGTAAAGTGATCATGAATGAGGCTCACAATTCACTCCTCTCCATCCACCCTGGGAGTACGAAGATGTATCAGGACCTCAAGCAGGCTTATTGGTGGACTCGAATGAAGCGCGAGATTGCTCAGTTCGTGAATGAATGTGATGTCTGCAGAAGAGTGAAGGCAGAACACCAAAGGCCAGCTGGTCTCCTCCAACCTCTTGCCATTCCAGAATGGAAGTTTGACCACATTGAGATGGACTTCGTGACTGGGTTTCTAAAGTCCAAGCGTGGCAATGATGCTATATTCGTTGTCATCGACAAACTCACTAAAGTGGCTCACTTTCTGCCTATCAAAGAGTCTATCACTGCAGCTCAATTGGCAGAGCTGTATACCTCTCGAATTGTCTCGCTGCACGGTATTCCACAGGTGATCTCTTCAGACCATGGCAGCATCTTTACCTCCAAGTTTTGGGATTCTTTTCAGAAAGCCATGGGCACCAACATCCGCTTCAGCACAGCTTTCCATCCTCAAACTAGCGGTCAAGTCGAGCGTGTCAACCAGATTCTTGAAGATATGCTCAGGGCTTGTGTGATCTCCTTCGGCATGAAGTGGGAGGATTGCCTTCCATACGCCGAATTCTCCTACAACAACAGTTTTCAAGCAAGTTCGGGCAAGGCCCCATTCGAAATTCTGTATGGCAGGAAGTGCTGTACCCCACTCAACTGGTCTGAAACCGGTGAACGTCAACTTCTGGGAAATGACTTAATCACAGAGGCAGAGGAAATGTGCAAAGTCATTCGATAACCTCAAAGCAGCGCAATCGCGCCAGAAGAGCTACTATGATAGTAAGCACCGTGATTTGGCTTTCGAGATCGGAGATCATGTTTACCTCCGCGTCTCTCCAATGAAAGGTACTCGTCGCTTCGGTATCAAAGGGAAGCTTGCCCCTAGATACGTGGGTCCTTTCAAGATCGTCAGCAAGAGAGGCGATCTCGCCTATCAACTCGAGCTTCCTTCAAACTTTGCAAATGTGCACGACGTGTTCCATGTCTCTCAGCTCCGCAAGTGCTTCAAGACTCCTGACCGCACCGTCAACTTCGAAGACATTGATCTCCAAGAAGATCTCTCTTATCGTGAGCACCCCGTTGCTATTCTTGAAGAGACTGAACGCAAGACTCGCAATAAGTCAATCAAATTCCTCAAAGTCAAGTGGTCACACCATTCCGACCGTGAAGCCACCTGGGAACGCGAGGATCACCTCCGTTCTGAGTACCCGGCGTTCTTCCAGTCCTAGATCTCGGGACGAGATCCTTTCGTAGTGGTGGAGTGTTGTAACACCCCGGATATGATTTACCTAATATGTAATCCAACTCTTGCCGTTTCCGGCGTTAAGTTATTTTATTTTCTCGGGTTCGGGTTTTTGTCTCCGTGTGTTGTTGTTGTTGTTCATGCATCTCATATCATGTCATCATGTGCATTGCATTTGCATACGTGTTCGTCTCATGCATCCGAGCATTTTCCCCGTTGTCCGTTTTGCATTCCGGCGCTCCCTATCTCCTCCGGTGGTCATTTCTACCTTCTTTTCGTGTGTGGGGATTAAACATTTCCGGATTGGACCGAGACTTGCCAAGCGGCCTTGGTTTACTACCGGTAGACCGCCTGTCAAGTTTCGTACCATTTGCACTTCATTTGATGCTCCAGCGGTTAACCGAGGGACCGAGAAGGCCTCGTGTGTGTTGCAGCCCAACACCCCTCCAATTTGGCCCAAAACCCTCTCCATCATCTAGAGCGTTCGATCATGATCCCGTGGCCGAAAACCGCGCCTCATTTGGACACTCCTAGCTCCCTCTATGCCTATAAATACACCCCCTCCGAAATTCTCGGTTCCCCTCTCCCGAAACCCTAGATCCACTCCATCCGCCGCCGCCGGACGAAATTCCGCCGGCCGGACAGCGTCCACCGCCGCCCGCAGCGAATCGTGAGCTGCCACGTGTCAATCGCCGGCATCCTCCCGCCGAAGCCCGCCCGGGCCCAGGCGAGGCCCCCGCGGCCCGGATCCGCGGCGCCGCCCCGCGCCTTCGCCCCGCCGCCGCCTTCTCCCGCTCCGGTGACCGAGCCGGTCTAGCCCCGCGCACGCCATCGCCGGAGTCCTCGCCAGCGCGAGCTCGCCGCCACCCGAGCTCGCCGGTCCGGCCCCCGCGCCGCCCCGCGCCTTCCTCCTCGACGTCCGCGCCTCCTCCGCCGGCCGGATCCGGCGACCCATCCCTCTCCGGCGACCTCCACCTCCTCCCCGAAGCTACTCCGACGAGCTCCCCGACAAACCTCGAAGTCCGCGCGTGAACAGTGTTTTCAGATCCAGATCCGGACGGTTGACTTTCCTCCCGAAACCCTAATTATTTTGCTATGTTCATTGTGCCGTAACTTTGCATCCGTAGATCCGTTTTGGGCGTGTAGCATACCAAAATGTTCGTCTCAGAGAGCACATCATTACATCTCAGTGCATCATTTTCATTTGAGTTCATCTTGATGCCCAAAATGCTGTTGGAAGAGTGCTATTTGAGTTTAATTGTCAGATCTGCTGCACCAAATAGCTATTTGTCATTTTTGCCATGATTAATGTGTGCATGATATGCCCCTGAGCTCTACATGTGTTTTGTTATATGCTTTGTCATCTTTCCATAGGTGCTATCCATGTATTTTTGTGATGTGTGTGGTGACTAGCACAAGCTTGCAAAGTGGTGCATTCGTTAATGCTGATTTCAGGGACTTTGCAATTTCACTAAATCCATGATCTGTTTTTATCAATATGCCATATGTTCATGCTGTTTCCTAGTGATCCGTGCCTCTTTTGAGGATGATCAGTAAGGATGATTTGTTAATCTTGTAGTGCTCTATCAATCCATGTCTTTGTTTGCAATTATGGAGTACCCTAGCTTGAATCAATCGAGCTCTACTTTTGCTATTTCGTGAATCTGCGCAGATTGTCTACTTGTTAGCAATTTTGCCGAGGATGTTGTAGTTGATCAGTGCATGCTATGTTGTTATTCTTGCCATGTCTATCTTTCATAATGTGTATTATTGATGGGTGTATGCTTAGATTGTCATGACATGCTCTGTAGTGAGTGCATCGAGCTCGTAAACATGCCTACTTGATATCTGATTTGCATGGTCCAGTTTTTCACTAAGTCTGTGATCTGTTTATGTTTTTGCCACGTTCACATGCTTGTAATTGTATTTTCTGATCCCTTTTGGCTCAAGGTCACTAAGGGACTTTTGTTAAGCTCTTTGAGTAGCTCCATGCCATGCCTTTCTTTTCCATGTTAAGTTCCTGTAGCATATAGTTTTCTTGCTCCAAAGTGTGCTACCTGATCTGAAATTCCAGGCTAGTGTTAATTTCACTAAGTCTGAAACCTGTTTACCAATTGCACTTTTGCCATGCTTGTTTGAACCTGTTAATGGATGAATTGGCTGTAGCTAAGTGTTCATCTTTTGTTAAGCATCATGAGTGGATCCCTGCCATGTGTTTTGTTGCCATGTTTGAGTGATGTAGCATATTTATCTTATTGCATTTAGATGGCGACTTGCTGTTTATCGCAGACCAGTGTCGTATTTGTTTTGCTTGCCATTTCCAAACCGTGCATCCGATTCCGGTGATCTCTATATCGATTTCAACCGAAATCACCTCACCTTTCCAGTGGCACTCTTGGATTTCCATGTTGAGGCCAGGTTCATTCATTCCTTGTCAAACCTTGCATATGCATCACATATCGCATCCCGCATAGCATACCATGTTTGCATCATGTTGTTTGAGCTTTGCACGTGGTTGATTGTGCTCTTGTTGCTTGTTTGTCTTGCTTGGGTAGAGCCAGGAGACGAGTTCGCTAACGACGATCCCGTTGAGTTTGCTTTCGAGGATCCCGTCAACTCTGACAACTTTACAGGCAAGATGATCATACCCTCGAAATCACTTCTATCTTTGCTTTGCTAGATGCTCGCTCTTTTGCTATGCCTATGCTACGATGCCTACCACTTGCTTACAATGCCTCCCAAATTGCCATGTCAAACCTCTAACCCACCATGTCCTAGCAAAACCGTTGATTGGCTATGTTACCGCTTTGCTCAGCCCCTCTTATAGCGTTGCTAGTTGCAGGTGAAGATTGGAGATCGTTCCTTGTTGGAACATTATCTTCTTGTTGGGATATCATTATATTATGTGGTTATCTTAATGCACCTATATACTTGGTAAAGGGTGGAAGGCTCGGCCTTTTGCCTAGTGTTTTGTTCCACTCTTGCCGCCCTAGTTTCCGTTATATCGGTGTTATGTTCCCGGATTTTGCGTTCCTTACGCGGTTGGGTGATAATGGGAACCCCTTGACAGTTCGCCTTGAATAAAACTCTTCCAGCAATGCCCAACCTTGGTTTTACCATTTTCCACCTAGCCTCTTTTTCCCTTGGGTTTCAAGAGCCCGAGGGTCATCTTATTTAACCCCCCCCCCCCGGGCCAGTGCTCCTCTGAGTGTTGGTCCAAACAGAGCCACTTGCAGCGCCACCTCGGGGAAACTCGGGGTTTGGTTTTACTTGTACGTAGTATTCATCTGAGTGTGCCCTGAGAACGAGATATGTGCAGCTCCTATCGGGATTTGTCGGCACATTCGGGCGGTGTTGCTGGATTTGTTTTAACCTGTCGAAGTGACTTGTAGAACCGGGATACCGAGTCTGATCGGAATGTCTCGGGAGAAGGTATATCCTTCGTTGACCGTGAGAGCTTGTCATGGGCTAAGTTGGGACTCCCCTGTAGGGATTTGAACTTTTGAAAGTCGTGCCCGCGCTTATGGGCAGATGGGAATTTGTTAATATCCGGTTGTAGATAACTTGAACCTTAACTTAATTAAAATGAATCAACTGGGTGTGTTACCGTGATGGTCTCTTCTCGGTGGAGTCCGGGAAGTGAACACGGTGTTGGAGTAATGTTTGCTGTAGTTGGTTCTCTAGTTCTTCATTCGTGCTTTGCCTTCTCTTATCGCTCTCTTTTGCGAATAGGTTAGCCACCATATATGCTAGTCACTTGCTGCAGCTCCACATATTACCTTGCCTTACCTATAAGCTTAAATAGTCTTGATCGCGAGGGTGCGAGATTGCTGAGTCCCTGTGGCTCACAGATTACTTCCAAACCAGATGCAGGGCCTGATGACTCCGTTCCAGATGATGCGCTTGAGCTCAAGTGGGAGTTCGACGAGGACTCACGCCATTACTATGTGTCTTTCCCTGATGAGCAGTAGTGGTGCCCAGTTGGGGCGATCGGGACCGTGTCGCATGTTGGGTTGATCTTTATTTTGGGACCGTAGTCGGGCCATGAGTGATTGGATGATGTAATGCTATTTATGTACTTTGTTTGACGTGGCGAGTGTAAGCCAACTATGTACCTTCCCCTTTTATTATATATTTTACATGGGATGTTGTGAAGATTGCCTTACTTGCGACATTGCTTTCAATGCGGTTATGCCTCTAAGTCGTGCTTCGACGCATAGGAGATATAGCCGCATCGAGGGCGTTACAGAAACCCATGCCCACCATGCTTGCTAATTACACTTTTAAGAGTGGAATACCAAAGAAACTTGGAGATCCAGGAGTACCAACTATACCATGCTCCCTTAAAAGAAACTATGTTAAAACTGCTTTATGTGATCTTGGAGCCGGTGTTAGTGTTATGCCTCTCTCTTTATATCATAGACTTGATTTGAATAAGTTGACACCTACTGAAATATCTTTGCAAATAGCTAATAAAACAACTGTTGTACCTGTCAGTATTTGTGAGGATGTGCCTGTTGTGGTTGCAAACGTTACTATTTTAACGGACTTTGTTATTCTTGATATTCCCGAGGACGACAGTATGTCGATTATCCTTGGTAGACCCTTTTTGAATACTGCAGGGGCTGTTATTAATTGCAACAAAGGCAATGTCACTTTTCATGTTAATGGTAATGAGCATACGGTACATTTTCCAAGGAAACAACCTCAAGTCCATAGTATCAATTCTATTGGAAAAATTTCAACAATTACTATTGGAGGTTTTGAATTTCCTCTTCCTACTGTTAATAAGAAATATGATATTCTTATTGTTGGGGATGTGCATATCCCGGTTGAGGTAACCTAGTGTTATTCGAAATTTCTCCAGTTTCATGTTATTCGAAATGAGTTTGTTAACAAGACCTGATCAACCTTGTTAGTAGATTCCTTTTCATGAGCATGAGATGGATGAAGTTAGAAAGCACAACTCTCTGTACCCTCTTTTTACTTTCTGATATTTATATTAAATAAAGCAAAAAGAATATATTTTTTGTCTGTTTTCTGAATTATCCTTGCAATAAAAAATACCCCGAAAATAAAAGTTCTCCAAATGCCCTGAAAATTAAATATGATTTTTTTTCTAGAATATTTGAGAATATCTGGCACTGAGAACACATCAGGGGGAGCCAACACCTGGCCACGAGGGTCCAGGGCGCGCCCACCCCCCTGGGCGCGCCCCCTGTCTCGTGGACCCCTGGTGGCCCCCTCCACTTATTCCAGCCACCACACACTCCTTCCTCCCAAAAAAATCACTAGCCAGCTCAAACCCGAGTTCTTGCTCATCTTGCTGCCATTTTCGATCTCCTTGCTCAAAGCTTCTCTCACAAAACTGCTTTGGGGGATTGTTCTTCGGTATGTGACTCCTCCAATGGTCCAATTAGTTTTTGTTCTAGTGCTTTATTTATTGCAAATTTTTGCTGCTTAGGTGACCCTGTTCTTGAGCTTGCATGCCAAATTTATGTGGTCAAAAGTAGTTTTAATGCATGATATAGCCTCTAGGCACTTGTAGGAGTAGTTCTATCAATTTTGTCGAGTTTGGTTCACTTTTATTTTGAGTCATTAAAAATTTCAGAAAATTTCAGAAAAAAGATGAAGAGATTTTTGAGGGGCTCATCGAGCCGAAGCTCGAAGGATAAGCAAAGTGAAGAGAACAAAAAGCCCAAGTATAGTCTCCCTCGTACTGCGGAGGTTCGGCCATGTGAATGGCCTTGTGATGAGTTCTTGAGAGAAGCTGGGATTCATGAAGATTTTTATCATTTGGCTGAGAATGCAGGCCTCACCGCCTTCCTCCACGACCAGCGTCAACAGTACCTCTTACTCACCAATATCTTTGTGCAAAATTTTCATTTCCATGCTAGGAGATCACCACCTTCGGTGGAATTTTATTTATATGATGAGCATAAGGAGATGTCACTTTATGATTTTTGTCGGATCTGTTTGATACCCTTTGAGGGAAGCATAGAGGAACCACATCGTAATGATGTGGAGGGATTTATTGATATGATTGTTGTAGGGGAAATGAGGAAAGTTTCTGATGCGAGAATCACTAGCATACATTTTCCTGTTTTACGTTACTTCGCAATATTTGCTAGTAGATGCTTAATTGGTCGCGGGAACTATGGAAACCTTAGTGCCCCTGATATTGTTATATTTGCGCCATGCCTTGTTTCAGGACACTACTTTCAGTTTAGGTGCTATTGTTGCTAAATGGTTAGATCTGAACCGTACTAAGGGCCCCATCCTCGGAGGCATCTTTGCCTCGCACCTTGTTGCACACTTTAACATACCTATCAGGCATTATGAGAGAGAGGAAAAGTTGCTGCCTTCTATTGCTCTAGATTATAAGAGTATGGTAGCACATGAGTTTATTGTTTAAGGATAAGAATAAGACACTCAAATATAAATTTTTATTTAACAAAAATTATTGTGAAGTTATTACCTTGCCTGGTCCCTATTTGTTTAACATATTTTCAGGCAAGTACCTTCTTCTGTCGGAGGCCATTCATGCCTACCGGAGCCAGATGTCAGCTGTAGAGACGGAGCCACCATCTGACCCTCACCGTCAATCTGTTTATCAGTGGAATCCGGAGGAGATCGCCAGCCAGTGGCAATCTGAGGACCCTTCTCAGTACGACCCCAACTACAGTTTTGATCCATGGGCATAGACCAACTTAGGCCAAAAGCCTAAGCTTGGGGGAGTACGTATTTCTCACCGACATTACATTCATGTTCACACACTCATGCCAGTTGTCGGTGCTCATACTTTTTCATTGTATCATCCATGCTAGTTTACTTCCATTTTCTCGCTTTCTTCTTGTGTGTTTGAAAAACCTTACGAAAAACCGAAAAAATTAATTGTAGTTTTTAATTAGTTTACTTTCCATGCCTGTAGTAGTAGTAATTAAAAAGAAAACCCAAAAAGATTTCTCGTTCTTCTTTTGCTTGTTGGGAGCTTTCCCGTGTAAATAATTTTGTTTCTTTTCTTTTTTTCTTTGGGCATCAAGAGGAGAAGACCATAATGAAAATGTTAAGTGGCTCTCATATGCATTATTGTTGACTTAACAAAGAGCCCATATTACCTTGTCTTCTCCCTTGAATTGAATGCTTGCAGATTCCAGCTTAGTCCAATGCACGTGCACTATTATTATTATCCACACTATTCGGTCGTGCAAGTGAAAGGCAATAATGATGATATATGCTGAACTGATTGAGATGAGAAAAGCTGGTATGAACTCGAACTCTCTTGTTTTTGTAAATATGATTAGTTCATCGTTCCTTATTCAGCCTATTATGAAATAAACATGTTTACAATGACAATTAGAGATTGTAGTTGCTTATGCCATGCTTAATTAGCTAGGAGTTTATAATGGTTCATCTTCCGAGCCAACATGTTATTGAAATGGTTGTGATGTGGTGTGATGGGGTGGTATCCTCCTTTGAATGATTCGAGTGGCTTGACTTGGCACATGTTCATGCATGTAGTTGAAAAAAAATCAACATAGCCTCTACGATATTTATGTTCATGGTGCATTATATCCTACTCATGCTTGCATTCGGTGTTGATTAATTTTAATGCATGTTCATGACTGTTGTCGCTCTCTAGCTGGTCGCTTCCCAGTCTTTTTCTAGACTTCACTTGCACTAAGCGGGAATACTGCTTGTGCATCCAATTCCATAAACCCCAAAGTTATTCCATATGAGTTCACCATACCTTCCTATATACGGTATCTACCTACCGTTCCAAGTAAATTTGTATGTGCCAAACTCTAAACCTTCAAATAAACATTCTGTTTTGTATACTCGAATAGCTCATGTATCAACTAGGGCTTTCTGTATCCTCCATGCTAGGCGGGTTATTCTCAAGAGGAGTGGACTCCACTCCTCACTCATGAGAAAATGGCTGGTCACCGAGATGCCCAGTCCCACACTCAAATCAAATCAAAATAATTGCAAACAAAACTCCCCTAGGATTGTTGTTAGTTGGAGGCACCCGTTGTTTCGCGCAAGCCATGGATTGATGCTTGTTGGTGGTGGGGAGTATAAACTTTACTATTCTGCTTGGGAACCGCCAATAATGTGTGTAGCATGGAAGATATCGAGATCTCTCGGTTGTTATGTTGACAATGAAAGTATACCGCTCAAAATATTATTCATCTCTATTTCAAAATCGAGCTCTGGCACCTCTACAAACCCCTGCTTCCCTCTGCGAAGGGCCTATCCATTTACTTTTATGTTGAGTCATCATCCTCTTATTAAAAAGCACCAGTTGGAGAGAGCCGTTGTCATTTGCATCCATTACTATTAGTTTACATTGAGTATGACTTAACTGGATCTCTTTTACCATGAATTACAATGTCTAGTGAGTCCTTGATCTTTAAAGGTGCTCTGCATTTATGTTTTGTGATCTCAGAAAGGGCTAGCGAGATACCATCTTGTTATATCATATTATGATTGTTTTGAGAAAGTGTTGTCATCCGAGATTTGTTATTATTGCTCGCTAGTTGATTTTGCCATTGATATGAGTAAACATGAGACCTAAATGTTATTGTGAATATGGTTAGTTCATAATCTTTGCTGAAAACTTGAATGCTGGCTTTGCATATTTACAACAACAAGAGCAAACAGAGTTTGTAAAAGTTTTTCTTTATCACTTTCAGTTTATCAACTGAATTGCTTGAGGACAAGCAAAGGTTTAAGCTTCGGGGAGTTGATACGTCTCCATCGTATCTACTTTTACAAACACTTTTGCCCTTGTTTTGGACTCTAACTTGCATGATTTGAATGGGACTAACCCGGACTAACGCTGTTTTCAGCAGAATTGCCATGGTGTTATTTTTGTGCAGAAATAAAAGTTCTCGGAATGACTTGAAAACCAACGAAGATTATTTTTGGAATATATAAAAATATTGGAAGAAGAATCCATGTCAGGGGGCCCACACCCTGTCCACGAGGGTGGGGGCGCGCCTACCCCCTGGGCGCGCCCCCTGCCTCGTGGGCCCCCTGACGCTCCACTGACCTCAACTCCAAGTCCATATATTCACTTTCGGGGAGAAAAAAACAAAGAGAAGGATTCATCGCGTTTTACGATACGGAGCCGCCGCCAAGCCCTAAACTCTCTTGGGAGGGCTGATCCGGAATCCGTTCGGGGCTCCGGAGAGGGGAATCCGTCGCAATCGTCATCATCAACCTCCCTCAATCACCAATTTCATGATGCTCACCGTCGTGCATGAGTAATTCCATCGTAGGCTTGCTGGACGGTGATGGGTTGGATGAGATTTATCATGTAATCGAGTTAATTTTGTTAGGGTTTGATCCCTAGTATCCACTATGTTCTAAGATTGATGTTGCTATGACTTTGCTATGCTTAATGGTTGTCACTAGGGCCCGAGTGCCATGATTTCAGATCTGAACCTATTATGTTTTCATCAATATATGAGAGTTCTTGATCCTATCTTGAAAGTCTATAGTTACCTATTATGTGTTATGAACCGTTAACCCCGAAGTGACAATAATCGGGACCATTGCCGGTGATGATCGTAGTTTGAGGAGTTCATGTATTCACTATGTGTTAATGCTTTGGTCCGGTACTCTATTAAAAGGAGGCCTTAATATCCCTTAGTTTCCAATAGGACCCCGCTGCCACGGGAGGGTAGGACAAAAGATGTCATGCAAGTTCTTTTCCATAAGCACGTATGACTATATTCGGAATACATGCCTACATTATATTGATGAACTGGAGCTAGTTCTGTGTCACCCTATGTTATAGCTGTTGCATGATTGATCGCATCCGACATAATTCTCCATCACCGATCCAATGCCTACGAGCTTTTCATATATTGTTCTTCGCTTATTTACTTTTCTGTTGCTACTGTTACAATCACTATAAAACAAAAAAATATTACTTGTGCTACCGTTACCACTACTATCATATTACTCTGCTACTAAACACTTTGCTGCAGATATTAAGTTTCCAGGTGTGGTCGAATTGACAACTCAGCTGCTAATACTTGAGAATATTCATTGGCTCCCCTTGTGTCGAATCAATAAATTTGGGTTGAATACTCTACCCTCTAAAACTGTTGCGATCCCCTATACTTGTGGGTCATCATGTGCTATCAAACGTCACAACGTAACTCGGTGATTATAAAGATGCTTTACAAGTGTCTCACAAGGTGTTCATTGGGTTGGCATAGATTGAGATTAGGATTTGTCACTCAGTGTATCGGAGAGGTATCTTTGGGCCCTCTCGGTAATGCACATCACTATAAGCCTTGCAAGCAATGTGAATAATGAGTTAGTTGCGGGATGATGCATTATAGAACGAGTAAAGAGACTTGCCAGTAACAAGATTGAACTAGGTATGGTGATACCGACGATCGAATCTCGGGCAGGTAACATACCGATGACAAAGGGAACAACGTATGTTGTTATGCGGTTTGACCGATAAAGATCTTCGTAGAATATGTAGGAGCCAATATGAGCATCCAGGTTCCGCTATTGGTTATTGACCGGAGATGTGTCTCGGTCATGTCTACATAGTTCTTGAACCCGTAGGGTCCGCACGCTTAACGTTCGATGGCGATTTGTATTATGAGTTATGTGATTTGTTGTACCGAAGATTGTTCAGAGTCCCGGATAAGATCACGGACATGACGAGGAGTCTCGAAATGGTCAAGAGGTAAAGATCGATATATTGGAATGCTATATTCGGACATCAGAATGGTGTCGAGTGATTCGGCTATTTTCGGAGTATCGGAGAGTTACGGGAATTCGCCGGGGAAGTAATGGGCCTTAATGGGCTTTAGTGGAAAGGAGAGGAGGGCCTCAAGGGGTGGCCGTGCCCCCCCATGGGCTGGTCCGAATTGGACTAGGAGGGGGGCGGCGCCCCCTCTTTCCTTCTCCCCCATTCTCCCTTCCCTTCCTTCTCCTACTAGGAATAGGAAAGAGGAGGGGAATCCTACTTGGACTGGGGAGACCTGGTAGGATTCCCCACACCTGGTGCGCCCCCTAGGGCCGGCCACCTCTTCCCTCCCCTCCTTTATATATGTGGCCAGCAGGGGGCACCCCATAGACACACAAGTTGATCTTTAGCCGTGTGCGGTGCCCCCCTCCACAGTTTTACACCTCGGTTATATTGTCGTAGTGCTTAGGAAGCCCTGCACTGGTAACTTCATCATCACCATCACCAAGCCGTCATGCTGACGAAACTCTCCCTCGGCCTCAACTGGATCAAGAGTTCGAGGGACGTCACCAAGCCAAACGTGTGCAGATTGCGGAGGTGCCGTGAGTATGGTACTTGGATCGGTTGGATCGCGAAGACGTTCGACTACATCAACCGCGTACTAAACGCTTCTGCTTTCGGTATATGAGGGTATGTGCACACACTCTCCCCGCTCGTTGCTATGCTTCTCCTAGATAGATCTTGCGTGATCATAGGATTTTTTTTAAACTACTACGTTCCCCAACAGTCGCATCAAAGCTAGGTCTATGCGTAGATGTTATATGCACGAGTAGAACACAAAGAGTTGTGGGCGATAATAGTCATACTGCTTACCAGCATGTCATACTTTGATTCAGCGGTTTTGTTGGGTGAAGCGGCCAAGACCGACATTACATGGAGAAAATTCCTTATTTGACACTGTCTTAAAATCTAGTTCCTTATTTGACACTAGAAAAGTTTTTCTTCCCTATTTGATACTAGTCCTAAATTTTATTCCCTATACGACACTTCCGTCCATTTTGAGACTAAATGACACCTGAAAAGACGATTTTGCCCCTCATGTGGTATGTGTGTGCGCGCGTGTGTGATGTTGCGTGTGTGGGTGCACACGCACATGTGTGCTGCTGCTGCATGTGTGTGTGCATGTGTGCCGCTGCATGTGTACGTGTGTGTGTATGTGCTGTTGCGTGCCTATGTGCTGCCTGCGTGTGTGCTGCTGCTGCGTGTTTGTGTATGTGTGTGTGTGCTGCGTGTGTGTGTGTGTTGCTGCGTGTGTGCGTGCGTGTGCATGTGTGTGTGTGTGTGTGCACGTGCGCGTGTGTGTTGTTGCGTGTGTGTGCGCGTGCGTGTGTGTTGGTGCATGTGTATATGTTGCTGTGTGTGTGCTCCTGTCCTCGCACTGGTGCTGCGTGTGTGCGCTATTTCCCCCTACACACATACCACATGAGGGGCAAAAGAGTCTTTTCAGGTGTCATTTAGGCTCAAAATGAATGGAAATGTCATATAGGGAATAAAATTTAGAACTTGTGTCAAATAGGGAAGAATTTTTTTCAGTGTCAAATAAGGAAGCAGATTTTAAGATAGTGTCAAATAAGGAATTTTCTCCATTACATGACCGCGTTCATGAGACTGGTTCTACCGCCGTGCTTCACACACAGGTGGTTAGTGGGTGTCCGTTTCTCCAACTTTACTTGAATCGAGTTTGACTACGCCCGGTCCTTGTTGAAGGTTAAAACAACACACTTGACGAAAAATCGTTGTGGTTTTTGATGCGTAGGTAAGAACAGTTTTTGCTAGAAGCCCGTAGCAGCCACGTAAAACTTGCAACAACAAAGTAGAGGACTTCTAACTTGTTTTTGCAGGGCTTGCTGTGATGTGATATTGTCAAGACGTGATGATATATAAATTGTTGTATGAGATGATCATGTTTTCTAACAGTTATTGGCAACTGGCAGGAGCCATATGGATGTCGCTTTATTGTATGAAATGCAATCGCCATGTAATTGCTTTACTTTATCACTATGTGGTAGGGATAGTCGTAGAAGACATAGCTGGCGAGATGACAACAATGCTTCGATGGAGATCAAGGTGTCAAGCCGGTGACAATGGTGATCATGACGGTGCTTTGGAGATGGGGATCAAAGGCACAAGATGATGATGGCCATATCATATCACTTATTTTGATTGCATGTGATGTTTATCTTTTATGCATCTTATGTTGCTTAGTACAGCAGTAGCATTATAAGATGATCTCTCACTAAATTTCAAGATATAAGTGTTCTCCCGAGTATGCACCATTGCGACAGTTCGTCGTGCCGAGACACCACGTGATGATAGGGTGTGATAAACTCTATGTTCACATACAATGGGTGCAAGCCATCTTTGCACATGCAGAATACTCGAGTTAAACTTGATGAGCCTAGCACATGCAGATATGGCCTCAAAACACTGAGACCGAAAGGTCGAGCGTGAATCATATAGTAGATATGATCAACATAATGATGTTCACCATTGAAAACTTCTCCATCTCGCGTGATGATCGGGCATGGTTTAGTTGATATGGATCACGTGATCATTTAGATGACTAGAGGGATGTCTATCTAAGTGGAAGTTCTTAAATAATATGATTAATTGAACTTTAATTTATCATGAACTTAGTCCTGATAGTATTTGCATAACTATGTTGTAGACCAATAGCTCGCGATGTAGCTCCCCGTTTATTTTTGATATGTTCCTAGAGAAAAACTATGTTGAGAGATGATAGTAGCAATGATGTGGACTAGGTCCATGATCTGAGGATTATCCTCATTGTTGTACAGAAGAATTATGTCCTTAATGCATCACTAGGTGACAGAACTATTGCAGGAGCAAATGCAGACGTTATGAACGTTTGGCAAGCTCGGTATGATAACTACTAGATAATTTAGTGCGCCATGCTTTACGGCTTAGAACCGGGACTTCAAAAACATTTTGAACGCCATGGAGCATATAAGATGTTCCAAGAGCTGAAATTGCTATTTCAGACTCATGCCCGAGTCGAGAGGAATGAGACCTCTGATAAGTACTTTGCCTACAAGATGGAGGAGAATAGCTCAACCAGTGAGCATGTGCTCAGATTGTCTGAGTACTACAATCGCTTGAATCAAGTGGGAGTTAATCTTCTAGATAAAATAGTGATTAACAGAGTTCTTTAGTCACTATCACCAAGTTATTGGAACTTCGTGATGAACTATAATATGCAAGGGATAAAGAAAACGATTCCCGAGCTCTTCGTGATGCTGAAATCGACGAAGGTAGAAATCAAGAAAAGCATCAAATGTTGATGGTTGACAAGACCACTAGTTTCAAGTAAAAGTGCAAGGGAAAGAAAAGGAACTTCAAGAAGAATGACAAGCAAGTTGCCACTCCCATGAAGAAGCCCAAAGCTAGACCCAAGCCTGAAACTGAGTGCTTCTACTGCGAAGGAAATGGTCGTTGGAAGCGGAACTGCCCCAAATACTTGGCGGATAAGAAGGATGGCAGAGTGAACAAAAGTATATATGACATACATGTTATTGATGTGTACTTTACTAGTGTTCATAGTAGCCCCTGGGTATTTGATACTGGTTCAGTTTCTATGATTAGTAACTCGAAACAGGAGTTACAAAATGAATAAAGACTAGTTGAGGGCAAGGTGACGATGTATGTTGGAAGTGATTCCAAGGTTGATAAGATCACCATCGCACACTCCCTTTACCTTCGGGATAAGTGTTGAACCTAAAATAAATTTTATTTGGTGTTTGCGTTGAGCATAATATGATTGGATCATGTTTATTGCAATACAGTTATTCATTTAAGTCAAAGAATAATTATTATTCTGTTTACATGCATAAAACCTTCTGAGGTCATACACCCAAGGTAAATGGTTTATTGAATCTCGATCATAGTGATACACATATTAGTAATATTGATGCCAAAAGATGCAAAGTTGATAATGATAGTGCAACATATTTGTGGCACTGCTGCTTAGGTCATATTGGTGTAAAGCGCATGAAGAAACTCCATGCTGATGGGCTTTTGGAATCACTTGATTATGAATCACTTGATGCTTGTGAACCATGCCTCATGGGCAAGATGACTAAGACTCCGTTCTCCAGAAGAATGGAGCGAGCAACTGACTTATTGGAAATAATACATACTGATGTATGCGATCCGATGAGTGTTGAGGCTCGCGGCGGGCATCATTATTTTCTGACCTTCATAGATGATTTGAGCAGATATGGGTATATATACTTGATGAAACATAAGTTTGAAACATTTGAAAAGTTCAAAGAATTTCAGAGTGAAGTGGAAAATGATCATAACAAGAAAATAAAGTTTCTACGATCTGATCGCGGAGACAAATATTTGAGTTACGAGTTTGGTATTCATTTGAAATGATGTGGAAAAGTTTCACAACTCACGCCACCAGGAACACCACAGCGTAATGGTGTGTCCGAACGTCATAACCGTACTTTATTAAGATATGGTGCGATCTATGATGTCTCTTACCGATTTATCACTATCGTTTTGGGGTTATGCATTAGAGACAGCTGCATTCACGTTAAATAGGGCACCATCTAAATCCGTTGAGATGACACCATATGAACTGTGGTTTGGCAAGAAACCTAAGCTGTCGTTTCTTAAAGTTTGGGGCTGCGATGCTTATGTGAAAAAGCTTCAACCTGATAGCTCGAACCCAAATCTGAGAAATGCGTCTTCATAGGATACCCAAAGGAGACTGTTGGGTACACCTTCTATCACATATCTAAAAGCAAGATATTCATTACTTAGAATGGATCCTTTCTAGAGAAGGAGTTTCTCTCAAAAGAAGTGAGTGGGAGGAAAGTAGAACTTGATGAGGTAATTGTACCATCTCTCGAGATTGGAAAGTAGTTCATCACATAAATTAGTTCCGGTGATGCCTACACCAATTAGTGAGGAAGCTAATGATGATGATCATGAAACTTCAGATCAAGTTACTTCCAAACCTCGTAGGTCAACCAGAGTAAGGTCCGCACCAGAGTGGTACGGCAATCCTATTCTGGAGGTCATATTACTTGACCATGATGAACCTACGAACTATGAGGAAGCGATGATGAACCCAGATTCCGCGAAATGGCTTGAATCCATGACATCTGAGATGGGATCCATGTATGAGAACAAAGTATGGACTTTGATTTACTTTCCCGATGATCGACGAGGCATTGAGATTAAATGGATCTTCAAGAGGAAGACGGGCACTGATAGTAGTGTTACTATCTACAAAGCTCGAATTGTTGCAAAAAGTTTTCGACAGGTTCAAGGTGTTGACTACGATGAGAGTTTTTCACTCATATCTATGCTTAAAGTCTGTCCGAATCATGTTAGCAATTGCCATATTTTATGAAATTTGGCAAATGGATGTCAAAACAGCATTCCTTAATGGATTTCTTAAAGAACAGTTATATATGATGCAACCAGAAGGGTTTGACAATCCGAAAGGTGCTAACAAAGTGTGTAAGCTCCAGTGATCCATTTATGGACTGGTGCAAACATCTCGGAGTTGGAATGTACACTTTGATAGTGTGACAAAGCATATGGTTTTATACAGACTTTTGGAGAAGCTTGTGTTTACAAGAAAGTGAGTGGGAGCTCTGTAGCATTTCTGATATTATATGTCACTACTAGGAAAAGGGCTATAGCTAATATGGACATTAATGGCACACCACATATGCGGTGCGCCACTGCTATATAGAAGTGGCGCACCATGTGTAGGTACGCCATTAATGTCCATATCACTAATGGCGCACCACACCCACGGTGCGCCAGTACTAACAATATTGGAAATAATACAGAATTTCTGGATAGCATAAAAGGATACTTGAATAAGAATTTTTTCAATGAAAGACCTCAGTGATGCTACTTACATATTGGGCATCAAGATCTATAAAGATAGATCAAGACGCTTGATAAGACTTTCGATGAGTACATACCTTGATAAGATTTTGAAGGACTTCAAAATGGATCAGTCAAAGAAGGAGTTCTTGCCTGAGTTGTAAGGTGTGAAGTTGAGTAAAGACTCAAAACCCGACCATGGCAGAAAATAGAAAGAGAATGAAAAGTCATTCCCTATGACTCAGTCATAGGTTCTATGAAGTATGCTATGTTGTGTACCAGACCTATTGTGTACCTCACCATGAGTTTGGCAAGAGGGTACAATAGTGATCCAGGAATGGATCACTGGACAGTCCCACCTCTCTCCTAGGTGGTCTCAACCTGCCCTGTCGCTCCACCACAAAGTAACAGTCGGGGGCCGTCGGGAACCCAGGCCCACCACTACCTGGATGGAACCACCTGCCCCTTCAGCCCCCACATCGGAATGACTTGCGGGTACTCTACGAGCCGACCCGACTTTAGTCACCATCATGTATCTTATAATATGTATGTAAGTATATACCCATGATCACCTCCCAAGTGATCACGGCCCGATAGTATAGCATGGCAGACGGACAAGAATGTAGGGCCACTGATGATAAACTAGCATCCTATACTAAGCATTTAGGATTGCAAGTAAGGTATCAATAACTGTAGCAACAATGACAGGCTATGCATCAGGATAGGATTAACAGAAAGCAGTAACATGCTACACTACACTAATGCAAGCAGTAGAGAGAAGAATAGGCGATATCTGGTGATTGAAGGGGGGGGCTTGCCTGGTTGCTCTGGCAAGAAGGAGGGGTCATCTCCGATGTAGTCGAACACACGGACATCGGCAGCGGTCTCGGAGTCTACTGGAAAGGAGTAACGGAAGGGGAACACAATAAATAATAGAGAAATCAAATGTAACACAAAGCAAGACGCGGCAATAGGTTGTGCTAGGGGTGACCTAACGTAGGGATAGGCGATACCGGCGAAGGGGGGAACATCTGGAAAAGTATTCCCGGTGTTTCGTGTTTTCGGGTAGATGAACCGGAGGGGGAAAGTTACGTGTTCTCTATGCTAGGGATGTGTGACGGACGAACAGGCTGCGTATTCGGATTTGTCTCATTGTTCTGAGCAACTTTCATGTAGAGAACATTTTCATCGGAGTTACGGTTTAATTACTACGATTTTTGCAAGTTTTAACATTTTTTGAAAACCTGGAATTTTTTTAATTCAAAAATTAAATAGGTAAACATTACATATACACACTGTGAGCTAGCCATAGTGGCTTACAAGTGGGGTCATTGGACCCTGTTGACTACCCAGTAAG
The DNA here is from genome assembly GCF_003073215.2 of Triticum urartu. Lineage (NCBI taxonomy): Eukaryota > Viridiplantae > Streptophyta > Magnoliopsida > Poales > Poaceae > Triticum > Triticum urartu. The sequence continues at coordinate 63,703,760 of NC_053026.1, forward strand.
CGGTCAACGCTAACTAGTCAACTGGTGAATAGTGAACGGTGGGACCCTTATGTCATTGACACGGTACTAAACAGAGTAGTTAATTTAGTTTAATTAAAAGTGGGGCCTGTATGTAATAGTCTCATGCCCTTTTTTATAGGGTTATTAGTGTAAAAGGGGGATTAGGCCCCTAATTAAACAGGGGAGGGGGATCCACTAAAAGCTGGCCACGACTGGGCTCACCCGCGCGGTGTCTCAGAGGAGCGCCGGTGGCTAGCAAGCAGCGCCCCGGGGTTGGGGTAAAACAGGGAGCGGCCGGCATCGGGCAGGGCCAACGGCTGGCAGGGCCGGCGCCGGGTGGGGCCGATGGCGAGCGGGAGCGGGGCAGGCGTGGCCACGCATGGGGCTGCGACGGCAGTAGGCAGCAGCGGGCAAGGCCGTGGGAAGAAACAGCGGCGCAGCAATACGGCAGCGGAAGCAGTTCAGCGGCAAAGAGCAGTTGTAGCGACCAGCGGCATGGAGCAACAGCGGGCGGCGGCAGCCGAGTGCGGCAAGGCGGTTGCGGGCGCGCCACGACACGAGGAGGTGAGGCCAGGGCGGGAAGCAGCAGCGCGGGCACACATGGGAGGTCGAGCTCGGCCATGGCGGCCATGAACTAGGGGACGACGACTACATCAACGAAATCGAGAGGGGAAGAGGGGGGTTTGGAAGAGGAGCTCACAATGGTTCCAACGGAAGCGACAGGGAGGCCGGAGGCTGACCGGAGACGAGGCAATCGACGACGAAGGCCGACGATGTACGCGATGAATAGAAGCTCGATGGCGAGCGCACGGGAAGGCTCCGCTCGATTTGATGCTCTGGATGGACGAAGTCGACGGTGGCAGTCCTCTTGGACTAGTCGGTGCGGCGAACGGTGGCCGGTGGCCACGGGATCGACGACGAGACGACCATGGAGGCGTTCGGCGAGGCGAACAGAGAGGGCACAGCGCGAGGAAGGGAAGATGCAGGGGATTTGGGGGCTAGGGTTTGCAAGGGGCCGCAGTGCCCGTCTTAACAACCAAGAGGGGCGAGGGATGAACGACACGGCGGCCATGGTGGGGGTGGATGGCCGCGACGCCGCCCTATGCCTCTCTTGCCGTGAGGTGGGAGAAAGGCCATGGGGTGCTGGGCCGGGCTGTACTGTGCTGTGCAGGCCCAAGTTCACAGTACCACTTGTGACTTTTTTTTTTCTTATTTTACCTTTTTATTTTATATTTCTATTTGGTTTGCACTTGTAATAAATAGCAAATGAGTTTTGTTTTGATACAAACCGTTCACATAAATACTAGGCAATGTGATGAGTGAGTACAACAAGTTCCCATTTATTTTGGACGGTTTTAAATTTTTGTCTAAATTGAAATGGTCCAATAAACATTGTTGGCCCTATTTTGTATATGTTAAGGCAATTTAAATATTTCAAAAAAATGTGGGTTTCTATTTGATAATTACTTAGTGTAAATTTGCAACTCATCGAACATTTCTGTTTTACTGCCCGAAGAAATAATAATTTATCTTGTCTTACAAAAATTGAATTTGAGGTCGGTTTGGAACAAAGTGGTTAGCGAAAATTAATTATGATGACTTGGCACCATTAACAGGAGTTTACTGTACCATGACACCCGGGGTGTTACGAATCTCCTCCACTAAAAAAATCTCGTCTCGAGATTTAAGAGGTAGAGTTAGGGGAAACGTTTGGTTACAAAATTCTAATGAATCTTCTCGGTCTTGGTTGCTCTTCTCGAAGAGGTCAATCCATTACATTGATGTATTCATTCCTCTGCTTCAGGTCATCATGCTGAAGTCGTCCTTTTCTTCGGGAACTCCAACGTACTTACGAATAGGTAAGGGGCAGCTCGGCTATGACAGAATGCTTATGAGGGAAACAATCTGGGGTTAACCCATGAATGAGCTTAAGATTATATCTCGAGTTGAACATATAAAATACATCGAGAGTAAGGTATGAAGGCACAATAAGAGGGTCCAAGCGGATAGATAGTTGCTCAAAGTTTGAAACAGAATGAAAAAAGGGTTCAGAGCAGCGAGAGTAAGTATTGCGTCTGATACCAGAATAGAGCACTAGGAAGGTGGCCCGTGAATTAAATATGAAGCCAAGCGCGAGGAATAAGTTTGGAAACAGGGGGTATAAGAGAGTCAGGTTTCGATCCTATGGAACTATGGGTTGTGGGCCCACCTTGTGGGTTAAAAGTAGGAAGGGCGGAGACATGTTGCGTGATCATGCAAGCAAGGCATGTCAGAGGGTAGCCTATCGATTATGTCGGCAACAACGTCGGTACCAAGGGCGAGTGACGAAGAGAACCATTTTCCTGCTCGTTGAACATGGCGGACCAATAGGCAAAGTTCTCGTCCATCGGTGGTTACCAGAATGCCATCAACATTAGTAACAGGGTCTTACTGACAGAGTTGTACACCGAGGTGTTTACATAAGTAGGAGAATATTACTACTTAGATCATATAGATCACAAGAAAAGTTAAACCAAACAATGGAAAGGAAAATATGATTATCAGATTTAAACAGAACAATGGAAAGGAAAATGTGTTTAAACACATAATTTCAAGGGTATATCCTTCCCAAGGACAAGCAGAACACGATATCCATGACAGGATATAATGTAGAAAACTCTTTAGGTAAGGTGGGAGAAATTTCATGACATTACCCATACAACGGTGTTTGGATAATCAAGCACGAAACATTTAGCATTGGGCTTCAAATGTTCCTTTTGAAAATCGGAGTACCACAGTCATGCTTCGAGATAGCATTGACATGGCCACCAGATAAAGGTCATACTTTGGATACACAAGGGAACCATCAGGAACAACTAATAGGATAAGCCTTACAATTTCCTCATGGAAGAATGGTTAACCTTGCTAAAAAGGAAACTATAACAACAGGTCCTCCGGCCAGGTGTGCTAGGCATGACATCACCTTACCGGGTCATATAAGGACCAATGTTATAACTCTTAGAAATTGTTCCAACCATCATATCTAACCGAGATTCAGATTTGATTGGTGTCAGGATACCTCAGACTCATCATGCCTGAGAAGGAATGGGTGCAACACAATTTGACGAGATGGCATTGCAAGATTCTCAGGAGATGAACTATGGAAGCAAGTTCTGAATCATGAGTTCATCATTAAACCAAGGAGAGGATGAGGAGGTGGCTGATGAACTAAGCGACAATTCATTGAGATTTCCAAAAGACGGATCTCCACAATTAGGTGAACAAGGAGATACCATTTGTTAGATCAAATGATATAATGAGGTATGCTCGAGGAAAACATACATAATTAAACATTGTTGAAAGGTGCACCCGAAATAAGGGCTTAGGTAGCATGATCAATGTTAGAATGGTGATTCGATAACCAATGGTCTGAGAATGAAATGTCGACCATTAACTTCAAAGCAATAGGGTTTCTAGGAGTTTTCAATTCACACCGCATAGTTCAATTGTCGGTATTCCGGTTGGAACACGGGGACCAAGAAAAGAATGGTGGTGGCGAGAAGCATTCCTGTATCAAGAATCCTTAAGAGACGGTGAAACTCTCAGAACACCCTTGACATAACAGACAGTATTACTTCAAGGTAGATCATGATACAAGCTGGATAGCAAGTTGCATCCGTTTCATGAACAAGTTTGTCATGATATGAAAGTAAGGATGTTGTTGGTGGTAACTCAAATTACTAAGGGACGAAGATGGCACTTATCATCATGAAATCAATTAATATCCTGGAAGGAGTCAAAATTTTTATGATGATCATGAAAAATTGTCGAGGGGCTCCATGAAGAAGCAATCAAACAACGACTGCATCCAGCAAAAGGACTGATGCAGTGAAAGATTATTGGATCCACGGATACGACACCAACTCAGAATCAAGCTTGTTGTTCGAGGAGAAACGATAAGACAGGGAAGATCGATGTAAGCTTAGCTCATCATCAAAAGTTGTGCTCCGGGATTAAGAACCAGGTAGCGTAGATAAAATCAGCACGATAATGATATAACCGATCAGGCTAGGAATGACTTGAAGGGTTATTAAACTCGTAAGCAATGAAAATTACATAAGAGTTATCAAATCGGAATGCAGAATCGGTTCACATACCGGTGTTCTCTGTTGTCGACACCCCAGAACCAAGGAAAATTTGAAATCGGTGAGAAATAACAGTTGATGAAGAACCCATAAGAAGTTATGCAGTTCCGTGATAATCTTGAGATACCAAGGGGTAATACTCGGCGACAGGTCAAAGTCGAAGTTGCACTGGGGGATTGCTCTGCAGAAGACAAGCGCTTAAACTTACACGAGAAATGGTATTTAAAGGAGAACATGGTCGGAACCACGATTGCAAAGGATCAATTCACCGATACCAGATGATACTATATCAAGGAAATAGTTAGTATTACAAGAAGCTTCCATGATAGGATCACATCGTGTCCATGGGCATGAACCCAAAGTTCAAGGTCGACTCCCACTTCTCCAATGCATGACCTTTCATTCACTTCTCACTTTCGAAGAAGTTGTAGTGTTGAAATTTTATCTAGTAAAATACTAGAAGAAGTATGACTCGTGAAAACTTTCGAGTTCACACATATTATGGAAGGCATAGGTTCAACCCATCAGGGCATCTTAGGAACATATACCACAAATTTCGATGTAAATAATATAAGCTCGGAAGTAGAGCATGGTTCACAAAGAAGAGGATACAATTTACCAAAGGCATTATATACCCATGGAAAGGCTCACAAGGTTATTGAATATGAAGGACACTGTCGGATAAAATCCGACAAAGGGTCTGGTGGTCCACAAGGGATCAGATGTGAGCATCGGTACTCAACTAGAGGAAGAAAGAATGCAAGGAGATCAGATTATAGAAACAAATGACTAACTCAAAGCTCAAATGCAAAGGGATTATGAATTCCAAGACAAGGGATCAGAAGCAATGCTCTGATTAGGGATGGATAAGTTGAATAGCCTTAGGGGTTACAATCGATGGCAATTTGATTGGTCGAGATCCAGCTCATGTTCAAACTGACACTCGGCCGGAAGGATGAATTCTAGGATTCGACTAAAGAATGTGAGCTTTCACAAACATATCGAATCAACGGACTCAAATTGATAATGACAAAGGATGCTAATAAGATTATCAGACTTATGGGATTAATCATAATGCAACAAAGCAAGAATTTCAAGAGCAATAGGTTGTTGAGGATTTTCGGTAGATCGAATGGTATTTCAAAGACTTTTGTGAAATATATGAATCAACTGGGGATGAGCGGATACTCGATAAGTGCGAGAAATTACCCATAGGGGTATTTAGGTGGTAAAGAAATAGAAGGCAGTAGGCATGAGTATTCTCGGAACAATAGAGAGCATTTTCGGGGTATCTTGTAATAACAAGATCCATGAGATTGAAAGGGCAAGTGTATGTAGTTATCCATAATGATATAACAGTGGTAGGGAATTTTAAAAGCGATGACACATAGTCTCGAGAGAACATCGTAGAGTGTCTTCGGAATCTTCTTGTGAAGCAAGTGATCGTTTGGACCGAGGGGCTCTCTGAGAGAAAGTATTTACGAGAACCTAGAGTTAGAGTCAGGAAATCATTTAACACGAATAGGAAAGAGATCAGAGTCCCAAAGTATAGACGAGGAGTAAAAGATCCTAATGCCACCCAATGGCGACGTGGGCCCGTAAGACACACAACCATGTTAGTAAAAGTTTTGCAATGTCTAGACTCAACTTCGGCCAAGGAGTGTGGAAGGAGATTCCTATAGGCAGTCGGCTCGGTTACCAACTTGTGACGCCCCCGATTTGACCGTACACTAATCATACACGCAAATGTGTACGATCAAGATCAAGGACTCACGGGAAGATATCACAACACAACTTTAGACACAAATTAAAATAATACAAGCTTTATATTACAAGCCAGGGGCCTCGAGGGCTCGAATACACAAGAGTCAGCGGAAGCAACAAATCTGAGTACAGACATAAGTTAAACAAGTTTGCCTTAAAAAGGCTAGCACAAAAGTAGCAACAACCAAAAAGGCAAGGCCTCCTGCCTGGGACCTCCTAACTACTCCTCGAAGTCGAACTTCACGTAGAATCATCCACGGGATCCTCTGGCTCCTGGACTCCATCATATGATCGCAATAACCGGGAAAGGGGGAAAAGAAGTAACAAAGCAACCATGAGTACTCATACAATGTACTCGCAAGCAAGGAACTACACTACATATGCATTGGTATCAATGAAAGGGGTAGTATATGTGGACTGAACTGCAGAATGCCAGAATAAGAGGGGGATAGCTAGTCATATCGAAGACTACGCTTCTGGAAGTCTCCATCTTGAAGTAGTGGAAGAGACTAGATGGTAAGTTCACCAAGTATCATCGCATAGCATAATCCTACCCGGCGATCCTCCCCTCGTCACCCTGTGAGAGAGCGACCACTGAGTTGTATCTGGCACTTCAAAGGGTGTGTTTTATTAAGTATCCGGTTCTAGTTGTCATAAGGTCAAGGTACAACTCTGGGTCGTCCTTTTACCGAGGGACACGGCTATTCGAATAGATAAACTTCCCTGCAGGGGTGCACCACATTTCCCAACACGCTCGATCCCCTTTGGCCAGACACACTTTCCTAGGTCATGCCCGGCCTCAGAAGATCAACACGTCGCAGCCCTACCTAGGCACAACAGAGGGGTCAGCACGCCGGTCTAAATCCTATGGCGCAGGGGTCTGGGCCCATCGCCCGTTGCACACCTGCACGTTGCGTACGCGGTCGGTGAGCAGACCTAGCAACCTCCATTTACAAAGGAAGTTGTGTTACGCGGTCCAACCCGGCGCGCGCCGCTCAGTCCCTGGCGTCACGAAGGCTTCGTCTGATAACACGACATCGAGTGCCCATAACTGTTCCCGCGTAGTTGGTTAGTGCGTATAGGCCAGTGGCCAGACTCAGATCAAATACCAAGATCTCCTTAAGCGTGTTAATTGATGTATCTGCGGACGGCGACCAGGGCCAGGCCCACCTCTCTCCTAGGTGGTCTCAACCTGCCCTGTCGCTCCACCACAAAGTAACAGTCGGGGGCCGTCGGGAACCCAGGCCCACCACTACCTAGATGGAACCACCTGCCCCTTCAGCCCCCACATCGGAATCACTTGCGGGTACTCTACGAGCCGACCTGACTTTAGTCACCATCATGTATCTTATAATATGTATGTAAGTATATACCCGTGATCACCTCCCAAGTGAGCACGGCTTGATATTATAGCATGGCAGACGGACAAGAATGTAAGGCCACTGATGATAAACTAGCATCCTATACTAAGCATTTAGGATTGCAGGTAAGGTATCAATAAATGTAGCAACAATGACATGCTATGCATGAGGATAGGATTAACGGAAAGCGGTAACATGATACACTACCCTAATGCAAGCAGTTGAGAGAAGAATAGGTGATATCTGGTGAACAGAGGGGGGAGCTTGCCTGGTTGCTCTGGCAAGAAGGAGGGGTCATCTCCGATGTAGTCGAACACACGGACATCAGCAGCGGTCTCGGAGTCTACTGGAAAGGAGTAACGGAGGGGGAACACAATAAATAACAGAGCAATCAAATGTAACACAAAGCAAGACGCGGCAATACTTGTGCTAGGGGTGACCTAACATAGGGATAGGCGATACCGGCGAAGGAGGGAAACATCCGGGAAAGTATTCCGGTGTTTCACGTTTTCAGGCAGATGAACCGGAGGGAGAAAATTGCGTGTTCGCTATGCTAGGGATGTGTGACAGACGAACGGGCTGCGTATTCGGATTCGCCTCGTCGTTCTGAGCAACTTTCATGTAGAAAACATTTTCATCGGTGTTACGCTTTAATTACTACGATTTTTGCAAGTTTTAACATTTTTTGAAAACCTGGAATTTTTTTAATTCAAAAATTAAATAGGTAAACGTTATGTGTACACACTGTGAGCTAGCCATAGTGGCTTACAAGTGGGGTCATTGGACCCTGTTGACTACCCAGTCAGCGGTCAACGCTGACTAGTCAACTGGTGAATAGTGAATGGTGGGACCCTTATGTCATTGGCACGGGTACTAAATAGAGTAGTTAATTTAGTTTAATTAAAAGTGGGGCCCGTATGTAATAGTCTCATGCCCTTTTTTTAGAGGGTGATTAGTGTAAAAGGGGGATTAGGCCCCTAATTAAACAGGGGGGGATCCACTGAAAGCCGGCCACGACTGGGCTCACACGCGCGATGTCTGACAGGAGCGCCGGCGGCTAGCAAGCAGGGCCCCGGGGTTGGGGGAAAACAGGGAGCGGCCCACATCAGGCAGGGCCAGCGGCTGGCGGGGCCGGCGCCGGGCGGGGCCAACGGCTAGCGGGAGCGGGGCGGGCGCGGCCACGCATGGGGCTGCAATGGCAACAGGCAGCAGCGGGCAAGGCCGCGGGAAGCAACGGCGGCGCAGCAATACTGCAGCAGAAGCAGTTCAGCGGCACAGAGCAGCTGCGGCGACCAGCAGTGTGGAGCAACAGCGGGCGGCGGTGGCCGAGCGCGGCAAGGCGGCTGCGGGCGCGCCATGACACGAGGAGGTGAGGCCAGGGCGGGAAGCAGCAGCGCAGGCACGCATGGGAGGTCGAGCTCGGCCATGGCGGCCACGAACTAGGGGACGACGACTACAGCGACGAAATCGAGTAGGGAAGAGGGGTTTTTTGAAGAGGAGCTCAATGGTTCCAACGGAAGCGACGGGGAGGCCGGAGGTTGACCGGAGACGAGGCAATCAACGACGAAGGCCGACGATGTACGCGATGAATAGAAGCTCGATGGCGAGCGCACGGGAAGGCTCCGCTCGATTTTATGCTCTGGATGAACGAAGTTGACGGTGGTAGTCCTCCTGGACTAGTCGGTGCGGCGAACGGTGGCCGGTGGCCACGGGATCGACGGCGAGACGGCCATGGAGGCGTTCGGCGAGGCGAACAGAGAGGGCACAGCGTGAGGAAGGGAAGATGCAGGGGATTTGGGGGCTGGGGTTTGCAAGGGGTCGCGGTGCTCGTCTTAATAACCAAGGGGGCCGAGGGATGAACGACACGGCGGCCATGGTGGGGGTGGATGGCCGCAACGCCGCCCTCTGCCTCTCCTGCCGTGAGGTGGGAGAAAGGCTGTGGGGTGCTGGGCCGGGCTGTACTGTGCTGTGCAGGCCCGAGTGCACAGTACCACTTGTGACTTTTGTTTTTGTTATTTTACCTTTTTATTTTATATTTCTATTCGGTTTGCACTTGTAATAAATAGCAAATGAGTTTTTTTGATACAAACCGTGCACATAAATACTAGGCAATGTGATGAGTGAGTACAACAAGTTCCCATTTATTTTGGACGGTTTTAAATATTTGTCTAAATTGAAATGGTCCAATAAATGGTGTTCGCCCTGTTTTGTATATGTTAAGGCAATTTAAATATTTCAAAAAATGTGGGTTTCTATATGATAATTACTTAGTGTAAATTTGCAACTCATCGAACATTTCTTTTTTACTGCCCGAAGAAATAATAATTTATCTTGTCTTACAAAAATTGAATTTGAGGTCGGTTTGGAACAAAGTGGTTAGCAAAAATTAATTATGATGACTTGGCACCATTAACAGGAGTTTACTGTACCATGACACCCGGAGTGTTACAGTGTGTTGGTCACATGGCGATGTGAACTATGGGTGTTAATCACATGGTGATGTGAACTATTGGTGTTAAATCACATGGCAATGTGAACTAAATTATTGACTCTAGTGAAAGTGGGAGACTGATGGAAGTATGCCCTAGAGGCAATAATAAAATTGTTATTTATATTTCCTTATATCATGATAATTGCTTATTATTCATGATAAAAATGTATTAACAGGAAACTTGATACATGTGTGAATACATAGACAAAACAAAGTGTTCCTAGTATGTCTCTACTAGACTAGCTTGTTAATCAAAGATGGTTAAGTTTCCTGACCATAGACAAGTGTTTTCATTTGATGAACGGGATCACATCATTAGGAGAATGATGTGATGGAAAAGACCCATCCGTTAGCTTAGCATTATGATCGTTGAGTTTTATTGCTATTGCTTTCTTCATAACTTATACGTGTTCCTCTGACTATGAGATTATGCAACTCCCGAATACTGGAGGAACACCTTGTGTGCTATAAAACGCCACAACGTAACTGGGTGATTATAAAGATGCTCTGCAGGTGTCTCCGAAGGTGTTTGTTGGGTTGGCATAGATCGAGATTAGGATTTGTCACTCCGTGTATCGGGGGGGGGGGGTATCTCTGGGCCCTCTCGGTAATGCACATCAATATAAGCCTTGCAAGCAATGTGACTAATGAGTTAGTTGCGGGATGATGCATTACAAAACGAGTAAAGAGACTTGCCAGTAACGAGATTGAGCTAGGTATTGAGATAGAGAGAGCAAAATCTCAAAACAAAAGGTGCTCTGCTAGAATCCCATTGTATGTATTCATATGGTTCCGGAACTCGAGTTAACCTTAGGCATATGTGAAGGAAATATGCCCTAGAGGCAATAATAAAGTTGTTATTTATATTTACTTATATCATGATAAATATTTATTATTCATGCTAGAATTTTATTAACCGGAAACTTAGTACATGTGTGAATACATAGACAAACAGAGTGTCACTAGTTTGCCTCTACTTGACTAGCTCGTTGAATCAAAGATGGTTAAGTTTCCTAGCCATAGACATGAGTTGTCATTTGATTAATGGGATCACATCATTAGAGAATGATGTGATTGACTTGACCCATTCCATTAGCTTAGCACGATGATCGTTTAGTTTGTTGCTACTGCTTTCTTCATGACTTATACATGTTCCTCTGACTATGAGATTATGCAACTCCTGAATACCGGATGAACACTTTGTGTGCTACCAAACGTCACAACATAACTGGGTGATTATAAAGGTGCTCTATAGGTGTCTCCGATGATACTTGTTGAGTTGGCATAGATCAAGATTAGGATTTGTCACTCCGATTGTCAGAGAGGTATCTCTGGGCCCTCTCGGTAATGCACGTCACTATAAGCCTTGCAAGCAATGCAACTAATGAGCTAGTTGTGGGATGATGCATTACAGAATGAGTAAAGATACTGGCCAGTAACAAGATTGAGCTAGGTATTGAGATACCGATGATCGAATCTCGGGCAAGTAACATACCGATGACAAAGGGAACAACGTATGTTCTTATGCGGTTTGACCGATAAAGATCTTCGTAGAATATGTAGGAGCCAATATGAGCATCCATGTTCCGCTATTGGTTATTGACCAGAGATGTGTCTCGGTCATGTCTACATAGTTCTCAAACCCGTAGGGTCCGCATGCTTAACGTTCGATGACGATTTGTATTATGAGTTATGTGATTTGATGTACCGAAGGTTGTTCGGAGTCCCGGATGAGATCATGGACATGACGAGGAGTCTCGAAATGGTTGAGAGGTAAATATTGATATATTGAAAGGCTATATTCGGACATCGGAATGGTTCCGAGTGATTCGGGTATTTTTCGGAGTACCGGAGAGTTACGGGAATTCGCCAGGGAAGTAATGGGCCTTAATGGGCTTTAGTGGAAAGGAGAGGAGGGCCTCAAGGGGTGGCCGTGCGCACCCCCCCCATGGGCTGGTCCGAATTGGACTAGGATGGGGCGGCACCCCCCTCTTTCCTTTTCCCCCCTTCCCTCTTCCCTTCCTTCTCCTATTAGGAATAGGAAAGAGGAGGTGAATCCTACTTGACTCGGGAGTCCTAGTAGGATTCCCCCCACCTGGCGCGCCCCCTAGGGCTGGCCACCTCTTCCCTCCCCTCCTTTATATACGTGGCCAGGGGCACCCCATAGACACACAAGTTGATCTTTAGCCGTGTGCAGTGCCCCCCTCCATAGTTTTACACCTCAGTCATATTTGTCGTAGTGCTTAGGTGAAGCCCTGCGCTGGTAACTTCATCATCCCCATCACCATGCCGTCGTGCTGACGAAAGTCTCCCTTGGCCTCAACTGGATCAAGAGTTCGAGGGATGTCACCGAGATGAACGTGTGCAGATCACGGAGGTGTCGTGCATTCGGTACTTGGATCGGTTGGATCACGAAGACGTTCGACTACATCAACCGCGTTACTAAACGCTTTCGCTTTCGGTCTACGAGGGTACGTGGACACACTCTCCCCGCTCGTTGCGATGCTTCTCCTAGATAGATCTTGCGTGATCGTAGGAATTTTTTTGAAATACTACGTTCCCCAATAGTTATGGCGTATGGGAATAAAGAGGACTTAATGCTTTAATGATATGGTTGGGTTTTACCTTAATGATCTTTAGTAGTTGCGGATGCATGCTAGAGTTCCAATCATAAGTGCATATGATACAAGGAGAGAAAGTATGCTAGCTTATGCCTCTCCCTCATATAAAATTGCAATAATGATTATCGATCTAGTTATCGATTGCCTACACTACAAAAAATACACTTCCGTGATGATACATGTTTGTCACAGTAGGTCATGTTTTCTGTCATGCATGTGCATCCATGACGATTTTATGACAGAATCAAGATAGTCATAGCTGTGCTGTCGTAGAAATGTTCCATGACATTACCAAAATTATCATCACGGAAGTGTACACTTCCATGATGATAAATCATGCGTCATGGAAGTGCTTTCATCAAGGGTGACCGACACGTGGCATCCACCATAACGGAACGCCGTTAAGCTATCGGTTCCGGTTTTGGATCCGATAACCCGTTAACAGCCCTGACCAATGGGGATTTTCCACGTGTAAAATTCTCATTGGCCGACGGAACCATGTGTCAGCTCCTCGTTGGGACAGACGTCATCCACTCATTGGACAGGAGGCGCCTATGATACGTCGACACGTGGCACGACCCACTAGAGGCCCATTCTGGTGAAAAGGTCGGGCCAGCTAAAGGCCCACCATGTTTTTTCAGACACTAGTGGGCTGACCCGTTAACAGCCTGCCATGTTTTGGGTCAAACTGAGGCTCATATCAGATCAGGCCCGTTCATAGCCTGCCGAGTTTTGGGCCAAATTATGGCCCATATCGGATCATGCCCATTAACAGGCCACTATACCTTTGGGCCCATTCTAAGACATGTTTGTGTTTCAGCCTGTCAAATGCCCGTTTACCAGTTTGGCCCGATAATAGTTTCAGCCTGTTAGCGGCCCGTGGAGTATCTGGGACGTTATCGGCTCGGTTTAACTTTTGGCCATTTAACGGCCCACGCAGAAACTGGGCTATTTCTTGTCCGAAGTAACTTTAGGCCTCTTAATGGCCCGTAGTCTTCATGGATAAATTTCAGCCCAACTGGCATATCGGCCTGTTAATGGCCCGTGTAACAGTTGGGCCTAATTACAGCCCACGTTGAATCCGGCCTGCTTATAGCCCATCTGATAATGGCCCGTGACACTTTTGGGCCTATGGCCCGCATGGATACCAGCCTTCTTAAAGCCCATAATTTTATTGGGCCAAACAGGCCCGAGATATATTTTGGCCTGTTAATTGCTCATCCTATTTGGGCCCAACATGGGCCTTAGGCAGTTTCGGCCTGTATTGGCCCGTGAATTTTTCGGCTCAACGCTAGCCCAATCTAGGTTTTATCCTGTTAAAAGCCCATAGTATTCTCTGGCCCAACTAGCCAGAACTTTACTCGTCCTATTAAATGCGGGAAACTATTATAGGTTTAGACCTGCTAATGGCCCAAGATGATTATAGGCCCACATTTTGGCCCATATGAGTAATAGGCTGGCCTGAAGACCGATAACACTGAGATCCACTGAACCTTCCGGCCTAAATTACAGCATACCGACCAAAGAATAAACCTAGACTATACAATAAAGAAATCACGGCATATTACATCCACTGGGAATCAAAGTTCGCTACCAGTGATAATAAAGCACAACATGACCGCGGATTACATACACTGGGCATCAAAGGTCGCCACCAGTGCATATAAACGCGCAGACAAAATAATATACAAAACTAAGAGCACTTCAGAAGGCACTAGGCCTGGCAAGGTCAGGCCCCACAAGTAGCCGAACAAGCTGATAAGACCTCAGTTGTGTCAACGATAGATGCTTCATCCCTAGCTGTATGGCACCATAGTGCACACGGCAGTCCCCTGACATCTTCATTATATCTTTGACTTCAAGTTGGAGCTGAGATGAAGCAAGCCTTTCCACTTTAAGTTGAGACTGAAGAAGTCGAACTGATTGAGGCAGCGACTGCACAGAGGTTGTCTTACACCTGCTGGTGAGTAGCTTCAACTCACTATATTCATCAAGACAGGACCTTGGGGTCATCTCACTGTCCTCAAGATGGTTTGGCTCACTATCTTCCCTAAAGTTCTGCCTGGCGTAAGAGATACGAGTTTGAAAGAGAAACAAGGAGACACATAATAGGTTTCACAATTATATAAGCAAATAAATGGATTTGTTCTGCATAAGGAACATGTTTTTACAACTACAATTTGAAACTGGTAGTTGTTGCAAACATCCAATCAGATGTAAATAGCAAAGCAAACAGCACTGGAGGAAATGATGCCTATCCAAATCTATACTAGAAAAAAGTTTGAAGTCTTGAGAAGGATGAACTTACATTACATGTTAACACGGGCTAGAAAAAGCCCTTCTCCATGTTGATGGAAGGATAATTCAATAAATTCCCCAAAGAAAATTCTTTATAAGCGTTGACATTATTCTACATTTTGCAAAGAGTAAATATAGATCAAATAATATTGGAAAACAGAGGATAATGAAGCTCAGGTGCAGATTGATGATACATAATCAAATAGCAATTAATTAAGTACAGCGTTACAAGGCAAAAGGTAATGGCAAGAGGAATGCAGACATCAACATGTGCAGTGGCATTGGCTTTATTCAACATTTTGGTAAGAGTAAATGTAGATATGATAATTTGGAGAAAGTGGAGGGCAGAGCAGATAAGATGCAGAGAAATGCTAGACAATCAACTATCTCACGATGCAAGTACAGTAATACCACCACCGTCCGTTATTACTTGTCACTCAAATGGATGTATCTAGCACTATTAAGTTCTAAATACATGCAATTGATCAACAATTAATTTGATACAGAGGGAGTACATGACAATAGGTACTTACATGAGCAATCCAAAACTTCATAACCATTGTGTTAATTCTACATTTATCTAAGAGTAAATATAGATCTTATAATTTCAAGCAAAGGGAGGATAAAGACACAACATTTACAGTGATGCTACATAATCAAACAAAAATGAGTGTAAGTATGCTAACAAAGGGCAAGAGGTACTGACAAGAGCAATGCAGAGCCCAGTATTGTCGTGAGATCCTATGATCCTTTGAGCAAGGAGATTCATCTAAAATTAGTTTTCATACAAGAGAGAAGGTAAGGCACATGCAGAAATTTAGGAGTTCAAATTTTGAATTGATATCATAAACAGTACCTGACGTTGGCCTCTCAGTAGTTCTAATAGGGGTTTGGCCTCTGGAGTAGGGGTAAAGTGTGGTACAGTTGGGCCTGTGTTTTCTGTGGCTGTTGATCTATCTGATTTAACAGGTATCACTACCTTTTCCAAATACCTAGTTTGTTCTCCTTGAGGATCTGCACTCACCCTCTTCCTTTTGGACATCTATTACGAAAGAACAACATTTGATTGGAAAAACATACTATGACGACACATGGAATAGGTACAGAAAATGGATAGGTATGTCATATACTCATATATATGATGCTTAAACTAAGCAGGTGGTGTAACAAAGTAGAAGTAATGCTAGAGGTTAGATGCAAAATATGTGCGACCAATACAACCTTGCCAAGTGAGAGCAAGCTCCTTGATGGGTGAATAAGATAGGCCATCCTCCACCATGCCAAGTTTGTTAGCCAGTGGATTGTCCCGCAATATTCCTCTCATGCGCCCATTCTCATATTCATTTTGATAATGTTCAATACCTGACATGCATGGAAACATAAAAAGTGAGATTATCTTTGTAATGCAGAAGTGATTCTAATCCAATACTTCCTCCCTGTAAACCACTTTGTGCTATCTCTGCAATTCTTCTAAGAGGTGCCATGCATGCTGTAATTTGGTGTGTGCATTATTATAATGTGGCCTACTACTGAAAATATGGTAGCTCCAGAAGTGATGATACTTCGCAGATGACAGCTTCAACATATAGTATAGAAGAACAAGTCGACCTGACTTGACAGATTCAAAATATACTAAGGGAGAATAACTCGACCTGACCAGTCGACCACAAGAGAAGTGGATCATCTTACAGAAGAGCATAAGAGCAAGAAGATTGAAGATATTACAAGTCTTTCTATACAATGTCGGTTGGCCACCCATGATGAACTAGAGCGCATAGAGAAATACTATTCCTTCTGGTCTCTCCATATGTGGCTCACATGCATTTCGAAACTAAAGTAGGAATATTTAGCTAGCCAATTAAACATCTCTCAGTTTTACTAATATCAGCATAATATCATATTCGAATTTGTACAACTAAGATTGTTTAGCTCGATGGGTGGAGCAGTGCTATTACGACAAGAACCACGTAGGCTGATCGTGGTCATCGTAAAATGGGGAAACCGTAAGCATGATGAGTATAGTGTTAACCGTGGCAGTGGGTTGGCAGATCTGAAGCTGCAAACCGCGCAAAGGGTAGTTAGCAACCGATATTTGCTTTGAAAAAACAACTAAGATTTGGTATTGACCAGAAAGTACAGTCAAGAAGTGACAAAGAAATGCAATTCTGCTGTCTCTCTATATGTCGCGACATGCATTTGGAAACTCAAGTGGGACCTTTAGCTAACCCATTAAATGTGTCTGTTAACTAATATCAGTATCATATCACAATCATATTTGAACAACTAAGCTTTGGAATTTTGAGTGTTGTGTTGTTTAGCTTGAAGGGTGGAGTAATGCTAGTACGATAGTAAGCACCTACGCAGATCATAGTAGAGTAGATAAAAGGGGAAAACCCTAAGCATCAAGAGTAAAATCAGGAAAGTGGAAGCTGGACTAGTGGGTGGCGCACATGCTTTTCGAAACGAATATAGGAACATTAGGTGACCAATTAAACGTTCTCTATTTTAGTAATATGAGCATCATATCATATTCATATTTCAACACATAAGCTTTGGAATTATGAGTGGCATGTTGTTTTGCTTGATGGGTTGAGGTCTCGAGGAGCAGTGCTAGCACGACACGAAGCAATGAAGCACCTACGATGATGGTAGTGAATACAAAGGGGGGAAACCATAAGATTTACGAGTATAGTGACCGTGCCATGGCGGATCTGAAGGTGCAAACCGGACAAAGCTACTTCGCAACCAATGTTTGCTTTCAACTAGCCACTACAATTTGGTATGGATAAGAAAAGTACAATAAACAATTTATGATCTATTTTCCGGGTGAGATCAATAACTTAAGCACATATGGAAAGAGTGCCACCTCTCTTGCGACACCGTGTAGGCCCCTACTGATTCGTTGAGGGTGCTGCGGGTGCGATGGTTGTCGGAGGCGAGGAAGAAGACTTTAGACGGCAGACGGCTGGGTCAAGGGATAAATCCTGTTGCCATGGATGAGGCGGTCGTTGGAGCGGCAACGGCAAGGTAGATGATGACGCCGATGAAGCGAGACGACGCGATGAAAGGATCCTGGTCCGGCGCCGTGGATGAGAGACGTCTGTCTCTTGCAGTGGACGACGGGGTAGGGGTAGCGGCTCCGAAAAGGTGGAGGATGGGGTGGCGGACAGAGGATGCTGGCCGCAGTGGGGAGCTTGTCGTGGCACCGACGGTGTATGAATGGGGAAACGGAGGGGGAGGGGATCTCAAACTTTGCAACACGCTTGTTTGAAATGTGGGAAAGTTACGACCTTATCCCCCGTTTAAAATTTCGGACATCACGTCGGTTGCAGATAGGACGACAATCTCGCATCTCCCAAATATTTGCCGGTAACGATTTTGTCACACCCTAGCTAGTTCAAGCATTAGAGTGTGCATCATGCTTAAATTCTTTTTAAATTTGAAGTGGGGATGACAGAACCCCCAGCACCCCCCTGGAACAACTAGGGTTTACTAAAAACTTTTTCAATGAACCTGAAATGCCCTTCTAAAAAGCCCACCCTTTTTGTTTTGGGTTAAAACCTTTGACAAAAATGGTGCACATTTTTCTAGGACATCTAAGGTCATTGGATTAATCCTTATGGTATTTGCATTTGGGCATTTAAATGCTATAAAATATTTTAAATGCTCAAATAATCATAAACTAAAATGTTTGCTGCTGGATATATTCTAAGCAGTGGCCATGATTAATTTTATGATTTATGATAATGCCCTGGCATTTCTAATAAAGCCCTGAAGTTACAGAAATAATAAATAAATAAGAAAAACAAAAAAAAAGAGAGAGAAACTTACCTGGCGCAGCCCAGCTAACTCACCAGCCAGCCCACCTGGCGGCCCAACACTGTGCTGGCCCACGCCAGCCAGCTGCTTCTTCCCCGCCAGGAAGGCAGGGAGGTGACGCCGGCGTACCCGAGCTCGCCACGGCGTCACCTGCTTGCCGCCCACGCCCTGGACGCCTGGACACCTCCACGTCGCACCCCGAAGCCCCTGGACACACCATTGCCCCCCTGTCTCTCTCCCTTCGCCGTTTCCCACCATGGCCGACGCTCCTGTCGCCGCACCGTCGTCGTAGCCGTGCCCTCCGTCGTCCTCGTGCCGCGACATCGTGTCCACGAGCTCCGCCGTCGTCGATTACATCGAGTGGGTCGAGCCCCGAGTGCTCGCTCACCCCGGAGACGCTGCACCGAGCTCGCCCTCAACTCCGGCCACCCTTTAGCCGTCCCGCCGCATGAGCTCATCCCCGACCTCTCCGACTGCCTCGACGAGGCTCCGGCCACCCAATGGCCACACCACCCTGTCCACAAGTCTTACCACACCTCCAGGAGCTCAATGCACCAAACCTCGGGCCTCCCCGTGCCCCCTAGCGACTAGCTCGACCTCACCCGAGCTCCGGCCGCCGCCAAAATCGTCGCCGGCGATATTTCCGGCCACCCCAGCTCCACCCACTGCCACCACTCGACGCGGTTTCCTCCCCGCATCACGTAGATAGTCTCCTCCGTCCTTTTGGTCGCCGGAGTGCAAATCCCGCGTTGCTCCGCCGCGTCTGGCCTCGCTGGCGACTAGACGCCGGCGAGTTGACCCTATTTGACCCCGTGTGGGCCCAGGTTGAGCCCCCTGAGTCTATGACAGGTGGGGCCGGTCTGCTAATTAGTGTAGGATTAGTTTTAACTAATTTTAATTTGTTTAGTCACTGACATGTGGGCCCAGGCCGCACTGACAGCTAATTAGTGTTAATTTAATTCTGTTAATTAGCTAAGTCACTAACAGACAGGGCCCACCAGTCAGGTTTGACCTGGCCGACCCGGTTGACCCGCTGACGTCACACCTATGTCATGCTGACGCATTAATTCAATTACTGGATTTATTCTTTAATAGGAAATTCCAGAAAACAGCCAAAACTTCTAAAAATCATAGAAAATCAACCATAGCTCCAAATGCAAAGATTTATATATGAAAAATGATCAAAAAAATTCAATCTATCCATCTGTAATGGTTTCATGCATGACAAAACAAGTTAACCTTGCTGTTTAAGCAGAATAAGATAATGCACTAATAAGGCCATGTTAAATGAGCTAACATTTGAATCTTTGATTTAAATGAGTTCATTCCATCCTGTTTTAGCTTGCATTAGGCCAAGACACATTCATTTTGCCATGTCATAGCATGCATCATACTGTTGCATATTGTAATGTGTTGATTATGTTCGGTGTGTGTTTCGTGGTAGGTTCTGCCTCCGAGGATAACCCCGAGTATCCGTCTGAAGGGCAGTACCCTACTACCACTACAACAGGCAAGCAACCCATTGATCATTTCGATACAAACCCATGTTCTCGCGTCTGCTCTTGTTTACTGCATTAAGACAACTCGATTCAAACTGCTGTGTGCTGCGGTAGTTGAACCCTTATCCTCTGCGTGACCTGTCATTGCCACAGTAACTAGATGGAACCCACTAGCATGTGTAGGAGTTGATTGAGCCATGTATGTGATTCCTACCTTGCTATGCCTGCTATGCTTAGAGTTGTGTCAGGTCTGGTTCATCTGGGTGATGGGCTAGAGTGAAAGGATTATGTTGGTAATGTGAGGGATGTGTTGAACATGACTTGGTAAAGGTATCGATGAGAGGCCATGTAGGAGTACATGGTGGGTTGTTTCATTGAGACCGTCCTTAAGAACTGAGATCTGTATGTGTGATTTTAAGAATCAGCTACTACCATGCATTGGGATCCTTAATTGACCCTCTCGGCTTCTTAATCACCCTAGTACTCTGTCCAGGAGTTGCAAATAGTTTCTGGTGTTTGTAGGTTATGTGTTGGCGGCCGTGCGTAGCGCTGACCCTAGGGGTGGGCTATGTTGCGGTAGATACACCGTGGCACGGTGTACCGAGTCACCCGTTTGGTGTCTCGGGAACCCTGTTCACATCGTTTGGGGCCGTATGTGGAAACCTCGGCCGGACTCCCTGCCGATGGAACCTGGATAGGCGATACACCTGGACTAGAGACTTGAGTGTTTGGGTAGGCCGTGGCCGACACCCTCGTTGGGTTTCCGCTTGAAGGTTGCCGAGTACATGTCGTGTAAACGTCGGTAAGTGGTGAAAGCGTGTATGAAGAAGTACACCCCTGCTGGGTATAAACTATTCGAATAGCCGCGTCCGCGGTAAAGGACTACTTGGTTGCCTATACAGTTCATAGACAAGTTAATGGTTACTACTAAAAGACTCAAGATAAGTGTGAGTACCGAGGATGGCCCTCTCGTAGGATGACGAGGGAGGATCCCCGGTGGAGTATTGTGTTGGTGAGTAGTGGACTCGTGTGCGAAAACTATTTTACTAGTGGAGTTTCGTAGGCTAGCCTAGCCAAGATTCAAAGCTGGCTTGCTGCAATAACCCCACCACCTTCTTGAGAATGAGCATGTATAGTAGGTTCTGTTGTAAGACTTGCTGAGTACCTTTGTACTCATGTTTGCTTAATTACTGTTTTCAGACGACAACACCGCCCCCTCCGATGGGTTCTACGTAGACCTTGATGTCGACGAGTGAATAGCCACCCAGGTGGTGATCCTGGCCACAGAGGGCCCTATGTAGATAGACAGGCTTCGGAAGCCTTCTTGCTTTCTAGTGTCTGTATTCAGACTATTTACTTCCGCTTGTGCTTGTATGCTTGTATGTTTTGAGTGTCGGGTCATGTGGCCCCTACCTGTATGAACTTGTTATGTACGGCTCTCTGGAGCCTTTAAATAAAGTACTTGAGTTGTAGAGTTTTGTTGTGATGCCATGTTGTATGTACTCATATCGGGCATATTGTGTGTATGATTGAAATGCTTGGTATGAGTGGGATTCGATAATCTAGTTGTTTATCCTTGGCAGCCTTTCTCATGGGGAAATGTAGTCTAGTGTTCCTCGACCCATAGTAGTCTGCTACAGCCCGGTTCACCGAAGTCCTGCTAGCCCAGCACTACTTCTCAGGACACTTGACTGGTCGGCATGTGTTTCACGTTGTTCCTATGTCTGTCCCTTCGGGGAAATGTCACGCGGTGTCATCTGGAGTCCTGCCTAGCCTGCTACAGCCCGGGTTCCCCGGAGTCCTGTTAGCCCAGTGCTACAGCCCGGAATCACTCGCTGATGACTGACATGCTCGATGTGATTCATGTATGCCTGTCTCCATAGGTCTGTGCCGCTTTGGGTTCACGACTAGCCATGTCGGCCCGGGTTCTCTGTCATATGGATGCTAGAGACACTATCATATACGTGAGCCAAAAGGCGCAAACGGTCCCGGGCCATGGTAAGGCGACACCCATGGGATACCGTGCGTGAGGCCGCAAAGTGATATGAGGTGTTACCGGCTAGATCGATGTGACTCGGAATCGGGGTCCTGACAGCGTTGGTATCAGAGCCGGACAGCCTGTAGGTTCGTTGAGCCAAACTGGTCGATGTCGAGTCTAGAAATGCTTTAGTTATATGTAGGGGAATTGATTGTGGGAGGGAACGTAAGGATCTTTTACTTCTTTACCTTATGCCCTCTGATCCGAGTCATTCTCTTCTCATTCAACGTGGGTTAAGGACTAGGCTCTCTTCTTCTATCAGGTTCACGTGTTACTAATCCATAGTAGCTATAGGATTGTTGTTACAAGCCTCAGTACAGTTTCTACTACTTTTAGTATGTTGCCAGTTGAATCAGAACCTTGATATGATGTTGTTGAGTGGTATTGCAAACTGTTGTGGATGTCTCAAATCTTTTTCTGAGCAATTACAGCTGTTATGCTGTCCAATTTTCCCTAGAAATTCTAATGTCTTTGCATTGTGGTTGTGCTTTCATATGGCCAACCGTGCTCAAAATCAAGTGGTTCGCCTGACCCGGTGCCTCGACGTGCCCGGTCATACTGCTATGTTAGTCCGGGTAATGATCGAGACGGGTTACCGTTAGTATCCCGAATACACCGTCGAAGAGCAGTTCCGAGACATTAATCAAAGCCAATATTTCTGCACCGTCAGGATATTTCCTTCTTATCCTGGATCTACCGAGCCCCTCCACTGTTCCTATGGACTCGGGGTTACTGTTGAGATGGCTGTGCAGGATGCTGCCTATTCCATGATGACCATCATGCGAGTCCGGACTGGCCTGCTTCGGAACACCGACTTCCGTCACATGCCAGCTTCACTTCCGGGAGCGCAAGGGTATCCTCAGGCTATCTATGCTGACTCCACTCAGGAGGACTCATTAACTCATACCACTGCCGAGATGCTCAAAGATAAGGACCGAGAGAATCGGGCCTTGAGGCTGGAGCTTTTCAATACCCGTGCTGATCATTGGGCCACATTGACTCGGTTTGCACCTGCGGTGCAAGCTGGATGTATGGATACAAGGGATCTGTATCCTGTGAGATCTGCTCTGCCAGACATGGTGGATTGGCGTGATGTGGGAGGCATCACCCCACCCCGTGGTCCCCGCAGGCCACCATTTGTTGGTCCAAGACCTCATCCTAGCCCCTTTGGTCCACAAGCTCCTCAGGACCGTCTGTTCCCGGATGATAGTTGAACTTCCAGGCTATGGAGGTGACTTCTATGAGGACTACTACGGAGCTGTCTGCGTTAGTAGTAGTATCACTAGTATTGTAATAGTTGTATCTCCACTGTCTTGCGTGACTTGTGGAATATGACTTCGTGTGTAATCAATCCCGGAGGTGTAGACAAATAATGTATAGGAGCTTGGAATGCCTCCGATGAGATGTAACGTCTTTCATCATAGTTGTACTGTAGCCTGGGCTTGTACTAAACTATGTATGGCGTGTATGACCATTGGTATATATATGGCAGTTTTATATTACCATGACATACGGATGAACATCTCTGCATTCCGTGTTATCCATTACATTCTACACTTCCTTGCTAAGTTTGAGCCATCCTTATCTAAACCGTTGTCTTGTTTTCTCCTAGGATGGTCAACACCGGCAGCAACCCTGCTGCCCCGGAGCAGGGGGAAGCCAGTGCAGCTAGGGGTGAAAATCTGCCTCACCCGCCCTCTCTGGCCGAGGTGATGCTGGAGGCAGAAAGAAACAAGCGTGAGACTAACCGCTTACTGGAGCGAATTGAGCAGAACACTGCACGCCATCAACGAAATGACTTGGTGTCAATCAATGACTTTATCAAGCTGTACCCACCAAAGTTTAACCATTCTGTCGAGCCCCTTGATGCGGATGACTGGCTTTGCAGCATCACCCACAAGCTACGTTCTGCCAACGTAGCCGAAGCCGACAAGGTTACTTATGCTGCCTATCACCTCGAAGGCCCTGCTAGCCTTTGGTGGGAAAACTTTGAAGCTATGCGCCCGGTCGGTCAAATCACTACTTGGGACGAATTTAGTGAGGCTTTCCGTGAGCATCACATTCTGGAAGGTCTCATGGATTGCAAGAGGGAAGAGTTCTGCAATTTCACCCAAGGAAGACTGACTGTGGATGCATATAGTCGTGAATTTGGGAATCTGGCACG
This sequence comes from Triticum urartu, assembly GCF_003073215.2. Classification (NCBI taxonomy): domain Eukaryota; kingdom Viridiplantae; phylum Streptophyta; class Magnoliopsida; order Poales; family Poaceae; genus Triticum; species Triticum urartu. The sequence continues at coordinate 63,727,939 of NC_053026.1, forward strand.
ATATGCTCCTGAAGAAGTATCTACCGATGCTCAGAAGCAGGCAAGGTTCCGCAAGGGACTTATCCCTGAGCTTCGCCGCGATCTTCGTCTACACGAGTGCACCTCTTTTCAGAAGTTGGTCAATAAAGCCATCAGCGCTGAGACAGGCCAGACTGATTATGACACTTCACGCAAGCACTCCCGTGATTTTGGCTCTTCATCCGGCTCTGGAGCTCAGAAGCGCCGGGTGTGGATCCCGAGCACGGCACTGCCACCCAGGTTTATTCCGAGGCCATCCTTTGAGGCGCCTCGTCCCAACCAGCAGTTTGCACCGCCCAAGCCCTATGGTGGCCCCGCTGCTAATGCTGCTCCACGTCCCAGTGTGGTGACGTGTTTCAAGTGTGGAGAGCCGGGTCACTATAGCCGAGAGTGTCCCCAGAACAACAACCCCAATCAATCTGGAAAGTCCGTTGGCCGTGGTAAGCCAGCGGGAAAGACATTCTACGCCAAGCCAGTCACCACTGCACATGGCCATGTCAACTATGTTTCAGCCGAGGAGGCTCACGAGGATCCTAATGTCGTCCTTGGTACGCTCCTTGTTAACTACCATCCGGCATCTGTTCTTTTTGATACTGGAGCATCTCATTCATTCATATCCGAGAACTATGCTCGATTGCATAATACGACATTCTGTGACATGCCCACTTCCATGGTAATTCAAACTCCGGGTTCCAAATGGCAAACTTCTAGAGTAAGCCATGGGAACGAAATTCTTGTCGATAGACTTGTCTTCCTTGCATCCTTAATAGCTCTCAAGTCCTCGGACATAAACATCATCTTGGGTATGGACTGGATGTCAGCTCATTATGCTAAGATTGATTGTGCCACGAGAACCGTTCAACTTACTCACCCATCAGGCAAGACAGTCAATGTCTTAACTCGAGTGGCCAAGCACCAGCTTTACTCCCTAAATGCCAACCCCCTTCCAGACCTTGAAGATGTTCTGGTAGTCCGAGACTTTCCGGATGTCTTTCCAGAAGAACTGCCAGGTGTTCCACCTGACAGGGATGTCGAGTTTGTGATAGACCTTGTTCCAGGAACCGTTTCAATTTCTAGGAGACCCTATAAGATGGCACCCTTAGAACTAGCCGAGCTTAAGAACCAACTCGATGAGTCCTTGAAAAAGGGTTTCATCCGTCCTAGTTCCTCTCCTTGGGCTTGCCCCGTCCTCTTCGTCAAGAAGAAGGATGGAACGGATCGAATAGTTGTAGATTACCAACCTGTCAACTTGGTCACCATCAAGAATAAGTATCCGCTTCCCAGGATCAACGATCTATATGATCAGCTCGCTGGATCCTCAGTCTTTTCCAAGATGGATTTGATGTTGGGCTACCATCAAATCAAAATCAGAAACGGGGACATTCCCAAAACGGCCTTTGTTACTCGTTATGGCCAATACGAGTACACCGTTATGCCCTTCGGTTTAACCAATGCCCCAGCTACCTTCTCTCGGTTAATGAACTTGGTCTTCATGGAGTATTTGGATAAATTCGTCGTAGTATACCTCGATGACATACTCATCTACTCCAAGAATGAAGAGGAACATGCCGCACATCTAAGGCTGGTATTGATGAAACTTCGAGAGCATCGCCTTTATGACAAATTCTCAAAGTGTGAATTTTGGTTGCCAGAAGTGACCTATCTAGGCCATGTAATCTCTGGTAAGGGTATTGCTGTCAATCCCGAGCGAGTTCAAGCTGTCCTTGATTGGATTCCACCTGAGACGGTCAAGCAAGTTCGGAGCTTCCTTGGCTTAGCGAGCTATTGCCGTCGCTTCGTCGAGAATTTCTCCAAGGTTGCTAAACCTCTAACTGAACTCCTTAAGAAAGATAAAAATTTCGAGTGGACTCCACAGTGCGAGTTCAGTTTTTAGGAACTGAAAAGACGCCTGACATCTGCTCCCATACTGGTACCACCAGATTTCTCCAAGGACTTTATTATCTATTGCGACGCCTCGCGACAAGGGCTAGGTTGCATACTCATGCAAGATCGTCAGGTAATTGCCTATGCTTCACGGAAATTACACCCACATGAGGAAAATTATCCCACACATGATCTAGAGCTTGCAGCTGTAGTCCATGCACTTAAAACTTGGCGACATTACCTCCTCGGTAATCGTTGCAAGATCTTCACCGATCACCAAAGTTTGAAATATATCTTCACCCAACCAGATTTGAATCTCAGGCAAAGACGTTGGGTCGAGTTGATCTCGGATTACGACTTAGGAATAACTTACACCCCGGGCAAAGCCAATGTCATGGCTGATGCGCTAAGTCGTAAGTCCTATTGTAACAACCTGATGTTACAGCAAAGTCAACCACTTCTCCATGAGGAATTTCGTAAGCTTAATATTCACATTGTTCCTCGAGGATTCCTATCCACCCTGGTGGCGAAGCCTAATCTTATGGATCAGATCATAACCGCTCAGCGGTATGATAAGGGCATATCCCGGATTAAGGAAAACATCGCTAGCGGAGTTGCTAAATGTTTTTCCATGGATGAGCGAGGTGCTGTCTTCTTCGAGAATCGCTTGGTGGTTCCCAGGAAACAACATCTACGCCAGTTGATTCTTAAGGAAGATCATGAATCCCCTCTCACCATTCATCCCGGTAGTACTAAAATGTATCAAGACCTACGCCAGAGGTTTTGGTGGACTAGGATGAAGAGAGAAATTGCTCAATACATTGCTAGCTGCGATGTCTGTCGTCGTGTTAAAGCAGAGCATCAATGGCCTGCTGGCACCCTTCAACCTTTGGCTATTCCTGAGTGGAAATGGGATAAAATCAGTATGGATTTCATCACTGGGTTTCCCAGGACCAAGAGAGGGAATAATGCCATCTTCGTCGTGATCGACCGTCTTTCCAAAGTAGCCCACTTTCTACCTGTTCGTGAGAGTATCACCGCTAGCCAGCTAGCCGACTTATACATCTCCCGAATAGTGTCTCTTCATGGTGTTCCATTGGAAATTAACTCAGACCATGGGAGTCTCTTCACCTCTCGATTTGGGGAAAGTTTCCAAAATGCTATGGGAACTCGTCTCTCTTTTAGCACCGCCTTCCATCCTCAGTCAAGTGGTCAAGTAGAGCGAGTCAATCAAATTCTGGAAGATATGCTCCGAGCTTCTGTCATCTCGTTCGGAATGGGTTGGGAGAATTGCCTTCCATTCACGGAGTTTGCTTATAACAATAGTTATCAAGCTAGCTTGGGCAAGGCTCCTTTCGAAGTCCTCTATGGAAGAAAATGTCGAACGCCTCTTAACTGGTCAGAAACCGGGGAAAGACAACTCTTTGGCCCGGATATGATTCAGGAAGCAGAAGAGCAGGTTCGCGTTGTTCGTGAGAAATTGAAAACAGCCCAATCTCGTCAAAAGAGCCAATATGATCGTAAACATAAGCTCATGACTTTTGAAGTCGGCGAGAAGGCTTACCTTCGGGTTACTCCGTTAAAGGGAACCCATCGTTTCGGTATCAAAGGCAAATTGGCTCCCCGCTACATCGGTCCCTTTCGCATTCTTGCCAAACGAGGAGAAGTTGCCTACCAATTGGAACTACCTTCGCATCTTTCCAGAGTTCACGATGTCTTCCACGTTTCTCAACTCAGACGTTGCTTCGCGGATCCTATCTGTGGAGTGGACCACGAAACGCTTGATCTACAAGATAACCTCTCATATCGGGAATATCCCGTTCGTATCCTTGATCAAGCCGAGTGTACCACTCGACGTCATAATATCAAGTTTCTCAAGGTTCAATGGTCACACCATTCCGAGAAAGAAGCCACTTGGGAAATGGAGGATCGTCTTCGACTCGAGTACCCCACCTTCTTTTCGGAGGATCCTAAATCTCGGGACGAGATTCTTTTGAGTGGGGGTGAGTTGTCACACCCTAGCTAGTTCAAGCATTAGAGTGTGCATCATGTTTAAATTCCTTTTAAATTTGAAATGGGGATGACAGAACCCCCAGCACCCCCCCTGGAACAACTAGGGTTTACTAAAAACTTTTTCAATGAACCTGAAATGCCCTTCTAAAAAGCCCACCCTTTTTGTTCTGGGTTAAAACCTTTGACAAAAATGGTGCACATTTTTCTAGGACATCTAAGGTCATTGGATTAATCCTTATGGTATTTGCATTTGGGCATTTAAATGCTATAAAATATTTTAAATGCTCAAATAATCATAAACTAAAATGTTTGCTGCTGGATATATTCTAAGGAGTGGCCATGATTAATTTTATGATTTATGATAATGCCCTGGCATTTCTAATAAAGCCCTGAAGTTACAGAAATAATAAATAAATAAGAAAAATAGAAAAAGAGAGAGAGAAACTTACCTGGCGCAGCCCAGCTAACTCACCAGCCGGCCCACCTGGCGGCCCAGCACTGTGCTGGCCCACGCCAGCCAGCTCCTTCCCCGCCAGGCAGGCAGGGAGGTGACGCCGGCGTACCTGAGCTCGCCACGGTGTCACCTGCTTGCCGCCCGCGCCCTGGACGCCTGGACGCCTCCACGTCGCACCCTGAAGCCCCTGGACACGCCATTGCCCCCCTGTCTCTCTCCCTTCGCCGTTCCCCACCATGGCCGACGCTCCTGTCGCCGCACCGTCGTCATAGCCGTGCCCTCCGTCGTCCTCGTGCCGCGACATCATGTCCACGAGCTCCGCCATCGTCGATTACATCGAGTGGATCGAGCCCCGAGTGCTCGCTCGCCCCGGAGACGCTGCACCGAGCTCGCCCTCAACTCCGGCCACCGGAGATCCCTTTCACCATCCCGCCGCATCAGCTCATCCCCGACCTCTCCGACTGCCTCGACGAGGCTCCGGCCACCCAATGGCCACGCCACCCTGTCCACTAGTCCTACCACACCTCCAGGAGCTCAACGCACCAAACCTCGGGCCTCCCCGTGCCCCCTAGCGACTAGCTCGACCTCACCCGAGCTCCGGCCGCCGCCAAACTCGTCGCCGGCGACGTTTCCGGCCACCCCAGCTCCACCCACTGCCACCACTCGACGCGGTTTCCTCCCCGCATCACGTAGATAGTCTCCGCCGTCCTTTTGGTCGCCGGAGTGCAAATCCCGTGTTGCTCCGCCGCGTCTGGCTTTGCAGGCGACTAGACGCCAGCGAGTTGACCCTATTTGACCCTGTGTGGGCCCAGGTTGACCCCCCTGAGTCTATGACAGGTGGGGCCGGTCTGCTAATTAGTTTAGGATTAGTTTTAACTAATTTTAATTTGTTTAGTCACTGACATGTGGGCCCAGGCCCCACTGACAGCTAATTAGTGTTAATTTAATTCTATTAATTAGCTAAGTCACGGACAGACAGGGCCCACTAGTCAGGTTTGACCTGGCCGACCCAGTTGACCCACAGACGTCACACCTATGTCATGCTGACGCATTAATTCAATTACTGGATTTATTCTTTAATAGGAAATTCCAGAAAATAGCCAAAACTTCTAAAAATCATAGAAAATCAACCATAGCTCCAAATGCAAAGATTTATATATGAAAAATGATCAGAAAAATTCAATCTATCCATCCGTAATGGTTTCATGCATGACAAAACAAGTTAACCTTGCTGTTTAAGCAGAATAAGATAATGCACTAATAAGGCCATGTTAAATGAGCTAACAATTGAATCTTTGATTCAAATGAGTTCATTCCATCCTGGTTTAGCTTGCATTAGGCCAAGACACATTCATTTTGCCATGTCATAGCATGCATCATACTATTGCATATTGCCATGTGTTGATTATGTTCAGTGTGTCTTTCGTGGTAGGTTCTGCCTCCGAGGATAACCCCGAGTATCCGTCTGAAGGGCAGTACCCTACTACAACTACAACAGGCAAGCAACCCATTGATCATTTCGATACAAATCCATGTTCTCGCTTCTGCTCTTGTTTACTGCATTAAGACAACGCGATTCAAACTGCTGTGTGCTGCGGTAGTTGAACCCTTATCCTCTGCGTGACCTGTCATTGCCACAGTAACTAGATGGAACCCACTAGCATGTGTAGGAGTTCATTGAGCCATGTATGTGATTCCTACCTTGCTATGCCTGCTATGCTTAGAGTTGTGTCAGGTCTGGTTCATCTGGGTGATGGGCTAGAGTGAAAGGATTGTGTCGGTAATGTGAGGGATGTGTTGAACATGACTTGATAAAGGTATCGATGAGAGGCCATGTAGGAGTACATGGTGGGTTGTTTCATTGAGACCGTCCCTAAGAACTGAGATCTGTATGTGTGATTTTAAGAATCAGCTACTACCATGCATTGGGATCCTTAATTGACCCTCTCGGCTTCTTAATCACCCTAGTACTCTGTCCAGGAGTTGCAAATAGTTTCTGGTGTTTGTAGGTTATGTGTTGGCGGCCGTGTGTAGCGCTGACCCTAGGGGTGGGCTATGTTGCGGTAGATACACCGTGGCACGGTGTACCGAGTCACCCGTTTGGTGTCTCAGGAACCTTGTTCACATCGTTCGGGGCCGTATGTGGAAACCTCGGCCGGACTCCCTGCCGATGGAACCTGGATAGGCGATACACCTGGACTAGAGACTTGAGTGTTTGGGTAGGCCGTGGCTGACACCCTCGTTGGGTTTCCGCTTGAAGGTTGCCGAGTACATGTCGTCTAAATGGCGGTAAGTGGTGAAAGCGTGTATTTAGAAGTACATCCCTGCAGGGTATAAACTATTCGAATAGCCGCGTCCGCGGTAAAGGACTACTTGGTTGCCTATAAAGTTCATAGACAAGTTAATGGTTACTACTAAAAGACTCAAGATAAGTGTGAGTACCGAGGATGGCCCTCTCGTAGGATGACGAGGGAGGATCCCCGGTGGAGTATTGTGTTGGTGAGTAGTGGACTCGTGTGCGAAAACTATTTTACTAGTGGAGTTCCGTAGGATAGCCTAGCCAAGAGTCAAAGCTGGCTTGCTGCAATAACCCCACCACCTTCTTGAGAATGAGCATGTATAGTAGGTTCTGTTGTAAGACTTGCTGAGTACCTTTGTACTCATGTTTGCTTAATTACTGTTTTTAGATGACAACACCGCCCCCTCCGATGGGTTCTACGTAGACCTTGATGTCGATGAGTGACTAGCCACCCATGTGGTGATCTTGGCCATGGAGGGCCCTATATAGATAGACAGGCTTCGGAAGCCTTCTTGCTTTCTAGTGTCTGTGTTCAGACTATTTACTTCCGCTTGTGCTCGTATGCTTGTATGTTTTGAGTGTCGGGTCATGTGGCCCCTACCTGTATGCACTTGTTATGTATGGCTCTCTGGAGCCTTTAAATAAAGTACTTGAGTTGTAGAGTTTTGTTGTGATGCCATGTTGTATGTACTCATATCGGGCATATTGTGTGTATGATTGAAATGCTTGGTATGAGTGGGATCCGACAATCTAGTTGTTTATCCTTGGCAGCCTTTCTTATGGGGAAATGTAGTCTAGTGTTCCTCGAGCCATAGTAGTCCGCTACAGCCCGGTTCACCGGAGTCCTGCTAGCCCAGCACTACTTCTCAGGACACTTGACTGGCCGGCATGTATTTCACGTCGTTCCTATGCCTGTCCCTTCGGGGAAATGTCACGTGGTGTCATCCGGAGTCCTGCCTAGCCTGCTACAGCCGGGGTTCCCCGGAGTCCTGTTAGCCCAGTGCTACAGCCCGGAATCACTCGCTGATGACCGACATGCTCGATGTGATTCATGTATGCCTGTCTCCATAGGTCTTTGCCTCTTTGGGTTCACGACTAGCCATGTCGGCCCGGGTTCTCTGTCGTATGGATGCTAGCGACACTATCATATACGTGAGCCAAAAGGCGCAAATGGTCCCGGGCCATGGTAAGGCGATACCCGTGGGATACCGTGCGTGAGGCTGCAAAGTGATATGAGGTGTTACCGGCTAGATAGATGTGACTTGGAATCGGGGTCCTGACATATTTCGAGCGAGGACAGGGTGTTTTGCCGCCCATGGTTGACGCCAACGGTGTATGAACAGGGCTGACAGGTAGGGCGGTTGTGTCACGTCTGAGGGAAGTTACACGTCTTCCCCTATTTAAAATATTAGCCTACATCGATTTCAGACGAGGAGAGTTTGCTTTGCCGCCCACCATGGATGAATGGGGAAATGGAGGGATAGACACATGTCTTTCGGACGAGCTTGAATCAAATGTGTTTTGCCACCCAGGTTTGGCGCCCACCGTGTCTGAATGGGCTCAGAGGCCGTCGTGTCACGTCTGATTGAAGTTACTAGTCTACCCCTATCGATAGCAGTGTAAATCCGGTCGATAAGGATGTCAAGTGTCAGGGGTAGACAGTAATTTCCATCTCGCAAACACTTGCTTCGGGCAGCCCACAAATGATAGTGGGTGTTTAGCCGCTTCGTTCAAAACGTGGGAGAATTAGCATTCACGTTTTCTCTGGGCCCTGGCAACTAAATCCAAATCCAATTTTTGTTCGATTACGAATATCCACATATAATTATATGTTTTGTTATTTATTTCTTCAAAACCACAACAAAGATTTATTCCACCTTTATATATGATTATGATTTAGACATGCCATGATCTTCAAATTCAGTAGGTTGGATACACTTTGAGTCAAACAGTTATTTCATACAATACAATATGCTCACACGAAAAACAGTTCACCTTATGTCAATCATACAAGTATTGAGGATTACCTCGCCTACAAAATTTGGATCATTACAACTCATGGACAACATAGGGGGTCTTACAACATAATCCATTCAGAGACATGACACAACATGCAAGTACAATAATCTAATGACAATTTCAACTGGTATCTAAAGAAGAACTGTATTTACCCTGGGCTTCGGATAGCAGAAGCAGCAGGACCTCCTCCATCTTCAAATGCAACATTCTTACTTCCTCCAATTCCTGGGTTGCTTGCATAATGCGTGCAGCTAATTGCATGATTTCCAGCTTCAAGATCGAGATTACCTCATTCATGGCAGCCACACCATCTCTTTCCGCCTCTAGTAGTGCCTCAAGAACTATAATGTATGTGCTTAGACTGCTCTCCGGCGGTGTTGCCTCTGAACTGCTACCATCTGGTAACATGGATGGCACACTGCTTCCATAAATAGATTTTGGGGTTGTACATTGTGTCCTAGTGTGAATGGCATCCTGAAAGGTTTCCGCTGGACATAAGTAAGAGATGGTTATCGCATGATCCAGGCAGTAAACTTACATGGTAAACGACATATGAATTATTGCCGAGCATGGAAAGCTATATTTAAATGGTTCGAAGCAGCATCAGCCGAAAAGAGATTAAAATGGTAAGATGAAACTAGGGATGTAAGTGGCAAATAAACGACATCCGCCAGTCCCATCTAGTTAGTTTTTGCTAGCTCCCTAGTTCAGTTTCCTCAAAAAACAAAAACTCTTTTGAACTATCATACCACTAGTGGACTTTAATCGGGATTAAACAGGACCCAGTTGACATCCCTAGTTGAAAGGGAGTGTACCACCGCTATATTTAAGTTGCCAAGGCATCTAAGCAGTTGAAATAATCTGAGAAAACACTTAACGGTGCGGCCTCATATAAACTACGAAGACAATCTTGTGATGAAGTTCAGAGGAAAAGTTAAGGACTCAATTGAACTAGGCATGCATTTCTTTACGATAGTACAGTAGGCACTACTGACATATTGGCCAACTCGGGTATAGCGTAACAAGTAACAAACAAGCATTCGAATCAAGCAATACATCAAAGCAGACAACTGAACTATTTGTAATTCTGTAGGATTACAGGTTGAGGGCACAGGCCAAGAAAGAAGCCCACACGCACTACATTTCACATGTACTAAAACACACTAGCTTACCATATGTTGCTATGAAGCCTCGCTGCTGTTGCAATGTTCTTTGAAGATATCGTTGGCATCCCATGGTTGCAAATCTAGTTGTTGTAGTTTATTCTGCACCCTATATTTAGGTAAAGTTAATTTTAATCGCATGCACTAGTTCAAATTTATCATCAGTGGTTCATCTAAACTAATGAAAGAAGGGTGTGTGCATACACGACAATATATCTGCTTCCCTCTATTTTTATGCTTGTTCGAGGTGCCAGCCCCAAAAGAACACATATTTTGCTTGATGGGGTTGACAGTTCCATAACTAATAGAAGCATCAAATTAGTCATGCAACTTGGGAAGATCAAGAACACACAAAAAAGTAATGAACAGAGGCTCGGAGCAGTGATGTAATAGCTAGCATCAGAAAATGTAGGGTAAAACAAACAAAAAGCAGCGGAATGACATGCTAGTTTGCTGATGTGTAATTAAGCATAGAGAACATGAAGCAGTCTGATGGAACCAACAGGTGGCGTCAGAACAACACCATTATCATAAATATAGCATGCAAGAAGTAAAATAGTAGGGAGTGATATCTAGGAAGTACAGTAATACTTAGGACAAAACTAAAGCATATTAACTATATGTGCACTGGTATGTAATTTAGCACATGTAACATGTTCACTGCCAGAAGTATGGCCCTACAGGGGCAAGCAAAATAACGCGTCTCATGAAAAATTGAATGATGTCCTGAAGAAATTCAAAGGTGTGGTGCTTATGCTAAGAAAGTGAATGTAGGCGCCGGCCGTTGGATAATAGTACCTGATTCTCGGCGGCATATGGGTATCGCTGTCATACTTGATAGCTAAGGATCGTTGATGGTGCTCGTGTTGCGGTTGAGTTTGGGCCGGCTGTCGCCGTCGCTCAAGTGGCTATGGTGCTTCGGTTGCGGAGCCTGTCGACATGCAAGAAAGCTCATATGTGGTAAGTGAACAGTTGCATGATCAAGAAGAGGAAAACCTAAGGAGTACAAATCAAAATAACCTGATGAGGCTACGACGTCAGTAAAGCAGGGCCGATGGAGTTGAATATGGCGTCCGTGGAGCGGGTCCGGTGCAGTGGACGAAGGCTTCGGCGGGCGTGGTGTATAGTGCTTTCGGTGAGGCGGATCTGTTGCGGCGAACGAGGGCTTGTATGCAGGGACAGTGATGGGGCAGACGAGGGAGTCAAGGAAGGGCCTACACTGTGGTGGACGAGGGCGCCGGTTAAGCAGATCTGGTGCGGTGGACCATGATGGCGGTCAAGGATATCTGGAGCGGTGGACAAGCCAGTCGCTGAAGCGGCTCCGGTGAAGTGGTGAGTTTGCAGTTGGGGGTTCCAAGGTGCGGAAGGTAGATCCGGCGGGGTGTGAGGTCCACCGCTGCGGCAGAGGACTAGATTCGGCGGGTTGCCGGGGTGGGGGGGGGGGGGGGGGGGAGGGGGAGGGGCTCTGGGGAAGAATGTTGGGGGCAAAGAGGGGAAAACAATGGAGTTACCAAAGCAGCCCTTTTCCGTTCATGTGGCAGGGGTAAAACAGGAATATCGCAGGGCTAAACTTTCGGGCGCGAGATATTTTGATGTGAACGGGAAGTTTAGAAGCTTTTGGCGCCTGAAATTATAAGTGTTCTGCTCTTGTACGGCCGACTATGATATCATGGCCGAGAATTTATTTGTTTGGCACGCAAAAAGTGCAAGTTTTGAAAATCAATGTATCCAACTCGAAACATAGATTTTCCATTCAATTCAAATATGGATCATCGAGCTAGTACAAGCAAATACCATCATACAGTCATATTCAAATGAAATTCCAAATGTGTTTATCCTAAATATGATGACAAAAGCAAAAATGTGTATGTGTATGAATAAAGTGGATGATTATAAAGTTTGAACATGCCCGTATGTGTATATCTCTAGGTTTGATATATGAATTTGAAAGCACGAAATCCCGGCTTAAAAAATGTACCTTCGTTTAAATGAATTACAAAAGCTAACCATGGACTCGAATTCCAAAATTCCAATCTTAGGTTTGTAATTCTAGTACATCAAGGTATATCACACATGTTCAAAAGTATCGTTATCTCATAGTCCAAACTGTGAAACAAATTGATCAACCATGAGTGCACACACTATTGACCATATATATCTCAATTACACAAGTCGTTCTCTCCCCCAGACATGAACACACGAGCACATTAACACCCCCCTCTCTTCGAAAGTCCGGACCGCAATATAGGTCTCTATCTTGTCTCTCGAGCATGCACACATCTCTTCCCCCACTCTCTAGGTATCCCAGCATCTCTCTTTGCCAATCACACACACTATGTAGGGTGTATCTTTCCCATACACAGAAAACGTCGCCCCCAAACGTCTATCTCCCTAGTTATGTGGTTCTCGCACACTCACCTCACACACCACCCCCACTGCAAACAAGCACACTTTGTCTCCTTGTGACCACTCTCCTCTTTCTATCTCTCCCACATGCGAACCCGCCCCGGCTCCTTCCCTGTATACATATATGCCGTGACTCTTTCCATAGCTCCCTAATGTATCATCGTTCTCAATCTCGCACGTTGTTCTGTACACCGCCTATTCTAGATCTATCATGAAGTCCCTATCACACACACGATGACTCGCTTCCCTTGCGTCTCCGTACATAGGCCAATTTCGAACAACATCAACATTCTCTCCCTATCTATATGGCATTTATGGACACAAACGACCCCTCGCCCCCCTCTCTTCCTCTCTCTCTCCATCGCTCTCTCTCTCTCTCGCTCGCTTGCTCTCACACCCCTCTCCCACACACACTCGATGTCTCTTCCAAATAGTCTGCTCCCCACCGGCACCCATGCTATACCGCTACTACACATGCCTTTGTCTCTCTGTGACACACATGTCACACCATTCCCCCTTCCCTTATACTAGGTTTACATCATTAGTGGTCTCTCTACTCCACATACACACACTCCCTCTCACACACAAACGCGCACACAAACACACACAGACATGCACAAACACCCATTTATCTGGATCCTCATCTCTCCCCATGTCTGCATGTGTATCTCACACACACACTCTCTGATTATTTCTATGTGTCTCCACGTTACACAACACAAAGCCCCATGTACATGTCTCTCTCTATCCTCCACACACATAGACACAAGGAATCTCTTATCATTGCCTCAGTCTCTAGAAATATCACACACACACACTGTCTCTCTCTCTCGCAAACACCCCAACAAGGGTTTCCCCGTGAATAACTTACCATCTATTCATCAACAGTCGTGGCAGTACGGCGAACACGAGATGTGAAAAAGAATAAATCTACACGTTTGTAGACCACCTAGTATGACTACTAGGACTAGAGCAAGCCGAAAACGCGCCGCCGTCACCCCCTCCTTATCGGCAACGGGAAAACCTTTGTTTTACACAGTCGAGAAGTCATTGTGCTAAGGCCCCACATGCTGAGGCGTTGAATAGAATGTATATCCTAGTTTACGGAATCAAGTATCGATAATACGTTTGTATCTCCATACTTATATTTCTTCTCTTATAAAAAACCGAGTTGGTGATGATGGTACGCGTGCCATCTTACAATATAGACCGTCCGATCTATATCTTATGGATGGAAATTAAACTAAAAGATACCCACACCTCTCTCCACACTTGCACACAAAGCCTTCCCTCGTATATCCTTATCTCCAACAACCTCATTGTTGACCAATTAAAAAGGAAGCCTTTGGAACAAACTGTCCTGGTGGCCACTACCGGCGTCGTCCATCCCCATGCCTCCGCTCAGTCCGACCACCAATCACCACCACGCCCCACTCCTCTTCACCTTATCTCCTATTTCTGAAGATATCATTAGTTTTTACACATGGGATTACTCCCGCATGGGTTAATCACAACAAGTGTTTTATAAAAAAAAATGCATCTTGATGTTCCGTGCAATTCACAGGCATCTTGCTGGTACTCCTACAGAAGACTAAGTTGGTGATGATGGTGTATCTGTCATCCGTCATTTCTGACCATTAGATCTACATCTAACGACTATGAGGTAAGTTGTTGCCTTTTCTCACCAACATCCCACTTCTCTACCAATTTGCGGAAAAACCCATAATTAGTATCTTAAAACCAACCACATCCCTCCCTCACCTCACCAAAACAGCCCAAGGAATATCAAAATTAAAGTGTTTTGTATCAAGTTTGTGAATAAGTATTATTCTAATTATGACCCGTTCCAATGCACGTGAACATTGCTAGTATTTCCAACCATGCAAAAAATGCTAGTATTTCCATAGTTTCGAGTTTTCCATCAAGATATTAGTCACTCATGGTTGATATTTACTTTCAATCACGTACACATATGCACTATGTAACTAGCCTTACTTATTGGCTTCCAAACCTTAACTTTCACTCCTACTTACAATATGTAGAGTATTTAACAAAAAACTACCACTTTCAACCAGCCCTAGGAAGAAATTATTGTACAAAAACTAAAAAAAAACATACCCAAAATTTCTTAATCTGCGCCAAAAACTACTACCTAGTGCGGATTAAGCTCGTTTAAACCCGTTTATGATAGGGTTGGCCCACACATCCTTGTTGACAAGGAAGCTTAAACCAACACATTTTGTTTGACCATTGACACAAGGGACCCACATCTGACCTTCTATCCTGTTATTCCCCCTCAAATCATTATTTTTCCTGAACATTACTTCAAACAATACTGATGCGTGTTCGTCGGTGGCGCCGATGATGAGCGAGTTGGCTGCCGCTCCGCTGGACGGGCCGTACGCCGTGCTGGCCTCCACACGGGTTGGCAGGCTGTCCCGAGAGTGACTCACAAATGAGCAAGCCGCCGCGCTGGCCTTCGCTCGAGCCAGATGGCTGGCCTTAGCGTGGCCCGCATGAGCAAGCCGTCGCGCGGCCGTGCCAATCTAGCTAGCAAACCTTGCACACAAGCAGCTGGACGGAGCTATCTTGGCTAGCTAGCAGCCGCGAGCGCCGGATGGAGCTGGCATCCGGGCTGCCGCAAGATGGGCTCCGCACCGCTAGCGGTTTTGACTTCGCCTTCCGCCGGCGGCGGTAGCTGCGTCCCATGGCCGAGGATGACTAGGTGGATGGGCCGGAGGTAGGAGGTCACTCAGGGATTTTTGTGCAGACTGACATGTAGGTCCCATAAGTCATAATGCCAAACTTGTTGGTCGAATAGAAGGCGTTGACTTAAGGGGCGGCATGGGTTGAAACATGCCTATAACGGCACTTTTAGAGTAGTCGTTTCTTGGTAGGGCTGGTTGGTAAGGGCATGTACAATGGTTGATATGGTAGTCTTATCTAAGTCTGCCACATATGCAAATGGTACTAGTAGTTTCTTGGCATTATTAGTGGTTTCTTGTAAGGAACAATGTACTACTAGCGACAAAAGGCGATTCTTGGTTGCGTTGTACTCCAACGAGTACTAGTAGTGGTCTCAGGAGTGTATACCTCGTTTTGTGGGTTCGATCCCGGCCGAACGCACGACGGCCTTTTTAAAAAAAAGTAACTTTGTTGCGAGCCAATATTGTACACGGGTAGTTTGAGTTTTGAAATCGAATGGACGTGTCACACCCAATCTGCGTGCACTGGATAGCCCAGCCATGTGAATGGGGTTTCCTTCCCATCATCTCGTGGCTCGCGTGCTCGCCCTAGCCACACCTCGCTTGCAGCTTCCTCGTCAGCTAGTAGCATATATAAACTAGTGCCTCCCAATTAAGCTCGAGGAGCCAGAAAAGCCTGGTGCGGCATTGGGAACTATGCAATATGGCTGTGTAGGTAAAGTGATAGTACTCTACTAGTACTCTGTAGCTTGTGGCGTTGCACGCATGTACTTCACTCCATTATCGGCTCTATAAAAGAAATTCCTCTTGACGTGTTTTTTTTGAAATGGAGGCAAAAGCTTTGCCTCATCTCACTCATAAAGAAGGAACTACTAACAAAGTTTGACGAGATCCATTACACCTCCACAAATGGAAGCGAAAAGACTAGTCTCGCTGTATCAAATAACTCAAATGGTGTGCCCCCGCAGTAACCATCACTGATAAACAGGCTGCTAGTGTGTGCGTGAGAGGAGCAGCTGAGTAGGCCAGCTACGCGCTTGAATAGAGCACTGAGAGTACCCACTATGCAGGTGTACTTTCCCTGCATTGATAGTACAGTGATGGTTCTAGAGAACAGTACTACCCTCCACTTCCAACTATAGCTCCTTGGCCCTGAGATTAAGAGTTCGAAATGGGTGCACTAAACTAGAAGCACAGTACATCGCAATACTAGTTGAGAAAGTAGTACTAGTACTGCTACAGTATGAGTACATAGTAAATAATAGCCTCACCCCTTCGCTAAGGAATGATCGAGGAGCTACATTTGGAAGGGACGAGGCCCTGCGATTACTGCGCTCTTATCTCCTCCTCGCCAGTTCCCCTCCCCCTGAAGAGAAGGCAGTTCGTCGCTGCTCCCAAGGATTCGTTGGGAGGTTCTCCTCCTTGTCGGGGCTG